>NW_013665645.1:1570019-1578554 GCF_000517525.1 Limulus polyphemus | reverse complement strand
ATAACTTTTTGTATGTGAAAGATGTGTAATATTAACTGAAAGACTGCCACATTGCATGAAGATATACCCAATATATAGAGAGTTATATGTATTAAATTTACATCAACTTTAAACGAGTACAAAAGGTCACGTGACTCAGTCAAATTCACTGACTCTGTGTTGGAAGAGTTAAGCAGAATTATGAAAAATACCCGAATTCTATACATACATATAGCACTTGATTTAGAACTTCAGTTCCTAAGACTTCTAAGATTACATTTTCAGAATCTTAGAGCTGACTAAAAACAAAGTATTTATAAAAAAAAATGTGTATTAAAATAATTCATTTTAAAATATTCCACATCCACGGTTTTTTGTTATTTAACTTTACACCTCTTTCAATGTTTTTACATCCACTTTTCTCTAAAATGAATGAAAGAAATTAATAAAGATTTCAACCAAAAACTAAACTGCACCTGTACTTGATTTCAAAATAATTTGCTATACTCTATAAAAATTTCAATGTTTAAGAATCTTAAAAATGCTTTATATGTACAATTTAATTTACTAAATGTTAAAGGAACTTGTTCAAAAAAACAAAGCATTTTGCTACCTGTAATAAATAAGAATAATTGTAATTCATTTCAATGTACCAATTACAACAATAGGTAACACCCAAACTGTTACCATGAGTGTGGTCCAGTTATTGGAACAATCACAACTGTTCCATCTGTCATCAATTACATTAACTATATGTTTTATGTTGCATATAGTACAACTATGTGTATTACTTCCTCCTCTTCTTCTATTAGTCAATCTATTGTTCTTGACATGTCAGTAATTTTGAAGAATTTCATTAATTTATAGTCTTGTAAAACTTGCTGACAGAAACAACTTGTGCTAGTAAATTTTATAATTACTTAATAAAATATTTGAAATACTAATGATTTATTGGATAACTCATTCTCTTCTAATGCATCCTATTAGATGTATAAAGTAGCTTTTGGAGATCCAATAAGCATTTTTATGGGTAAAGTAAATGAAATACTGAATTTTATCAAGAACAGCTACAAATACATTACATATATTACTATGTTTAACTACCATCATTAAATCCATGTACAATCTTGATATTAACCATGTAATCATAATATTAACATACTACATAGATTAAAGCATTTGTAATAATCACTGTTCTCAGGAACTTAGACCAAAAGGTTGGGTTATTTCTATTTGAATATGCAAGAATAAAGTACTATATATTCACTGAAAGTTAACATTTTCCTAAATTGAAAATGTATTTCCAACAATACATACCTCTCACACTTATAGCTGTTACTCAACTGTCAGGGTTTCTTACTTTGCCCATCTAAGCATTGGTCTGATATTTTCTCACTTGTTCCAGTCTTTTATACCCTACTCAATTGCCCTTGGCAATATTTATCTCATGATACTCTCCACTGTGCCCTATATCCTGGTATTGTAGGCAAGCATCTCATTCGGATAATGTTATCACTTTTTGAGATGGACTCAATCCCAGTCTCTAACACTGGCTCTTAGTGTGGAGGAAGGGTGTGAAAGTGTGAGAAGAGGTTAGTATCAGTGGAAGTACATTTTCAATTTAGGAAAATGTTAACATCCAAAACATACATACCTCCACTCCCACTTATAGCTAGAATCCCATATTAATAAGGTGGAGGGGCTGGTGAGGGCATTATCCATATAGAAAGCACCTGCGTAGATCATAGGTGTATCAACAGAAGATTGGCACCCTAGTGGAGGAACTGCAATACATCCAGAAAGGTATGCTCTTCAACTGGAACTTAATTCCTGTATAGTGGGTGGAATTTTACAAGATCCAGTGACTGAAAACCAGGTCTGGTAAGGACTCCCAAACTCCACTAGTAGAATATGGAGAGTAATGCACATTGGGGAGTCCTGAGGAACAATGCAATAGGTAAACCAAGTTACCTAATTTTTTTGAAAGCAAACCAACCCCAATATATGCAATCCAATGATTGGCAGGGACAGGCAAAATCATCTTATTCTTTACTAATGATAGTCTACGAGTGTCAGTCCATCATGGAACAGTAATACCACTTGGTCAGCTCCTAAGTGGTATTATGGAACACCTAATTTCTACAGAGCCTGTTGCAACCTGTATAAAGTATACTGAATTAGTGGTTGCTAGTGTGGAATTGGTTTGATAAAAGCACATCTGGGAAATACTTGCCACAGAGTGGGATCCTGTGATAACATGATAAGGGAACTGAAAAGTAACAATGAAAATACTCACCCCCTCTAGATAATCTAGCAGAAATGGTTAAGATAGCTACAGGGGTAAGCAAAAACCTTCAGATGAAGAGACTGCCAGATCATGCAAATAATTTAAGTCTAGTCTGTACAATGACCTCAAATGGGCAATGCAACCGGGCTGTTAAGGACATAGAAAAGTGGCAAATCTGATTATATTTGACACACAGAAGATACCTCACCTTCAAAGAGAGCCCAAAATAAAAACTGTTGTCTAGCATCTCTAAAGGTATTAGCGCAGGCAAGAAAACCCTCATTAAACATGACCAACATCGAAATCTCAATGGACACAGAAGTGAGAAATAGTTATCAGATGAATCAGTGAAAAGGATTGAATCCCTTTCCTGTCTGACAGTGTGTTGGGAAAGAAGAACTGGTCTGAGGATGTAGAGAGAATGAGAAAGTGGTCTGTGGACAAATAACACAAATCACTCTGACAGGTGATGTTTGTTGTCAGCAGCCACGAAAAATAAATCTTCAGGTAAAGGGGAAACAAAAGAGTCAGGTCACAAACAGGTATTGAGAAAGAACATGTAATGTAACCTTAATATACCTGGTAGGTAACTGAAATGGTCATTTGGGACCAAGTATTCAAAGTGACTTCACGATTCTGGAGAGTACTGGGGACTCAAAAAATATGTAGTCATGATAGTCAAATGGCAGTTAATAAGCCGGCTTTAAACAGGGCAATTGTGGAAGATGCAAAGAGCTAGGTCAAAAAAGGAGTAACAGTTGACATTACTGATTGAAATGGGTTCAACCTCCTCTCAATACACCATTGCCAATATCCTTGTCATTACTGTTGATAAATGTTCATTTCAGACTCAGCAAAAACTCAGACAGATACATGGCAACCTTAGAAATTAAACCTCGATGTCATGCAAAAGACTGTATAACCTCTATGCCTGAAGCTTCAGTTTCTGGATACCTGGGTGTACCATATCAAACCATGGCTGCCTCCCAGAGAAAGCCTAAAAGAGAGTGGAAGAGTTGGACACACTGGAAGGGACCACAGAAGCAGAAACCCAGGTATAGCAGCCAATTTGGTGCTATCAACAGGACCAGACAATGGGTTGGAACAAATCATATTTAGTATCCTGGGTAAAATATGAAGTGGAGAAAAGGCTAAGAGCTATAAGCCCATCCTCACGGAATGCATCTATTGCAAAAGCCCAAAGATGAGTTACTGGAGACCAAATTACCAGTAGTTGGGTGATCCAGTGAGAGGCCAACCCACCAATTAGAGTTGCAAAATGAGAGCCAATCCAACAGAACCTTGCAATACTGTGTCTATCCTTTTGGTAAAATCTGTTTGGATTGAGACAATTGACCTGCTACCACAGGCATCACCCATGGAACAATGACAAGCTAGTAGGACGATAAAATAGGAATGGTCCCAAAAAAAAGAGATCCAAAATTAGAAAACAAGGAACGCTAGACCACATGGTTCCTCAATGAGAAACACTAGACACCACCAAGGAATTATCAGAGTGAAGCCTGACGATTTTCTCCTTAATAGGCCCAGACCATGAGGCACTGCCTGTTGAAGCACAAGAAAGACTAAAACACTGTGTAGGGAATCCTCTTCACCTGTGCATAGACCCAGGAATTCCTGACTGTTGGTATATGCATCCCTGAAGCAGAGCATTTGTGAAAAGATGGAACTCTGGATGAGGCAGCAGTAGAGGAACCCATATCGTAGTAGTGTCCTGACTTAACAATCCTTCGAGATCAAAGAATGATCCCAAGTTAGGAAACTGGGGAAATCATTGGATTGATGTTTATGATCGTTTGGTTGCATAAAGACCATTAAAAGGATATCTTGTGCTCTTGTCCCAAAGGCACAGGGACTCACGTGATGCCCACATTCCCAGAAGAGAAAGAACCATCTGTGCAGTGGGAGAAGGAGAGGTGAGTAAGAGTGTAGCATCCTGTTCTATAGCGTTGAGCCGGATGGGAATCATCTTAGCCCAAGTGAGAGACAAGATGAAAAATAAAAAAATACCCAGACTGATGACATATCTATTTGGAGCAAGAATAGATGTCTCAGTCCTGAAGGGAAGCCTGCCTTGGTTGTTTCTGAAAGTAAAATTAGGATGTGGTGATCTGACAGTTGACGAGAATGTTTCAGCAGTAACCAGTCATCTGTGAAATGGTGTGTGCATAGTACAATGGAATGAAGGGAATGAGAAAAAAAAACTTGTATGATTCAGCAAAACCCATATGAAGCTGATGCGAGTCCGAAGGTAAAAACCCAGAATTGCAGTACCTGACCCTTGTACACAACAAATGCCGACAGTGGTGGGATTCCACCGCTATGGCAAAGTGCAGATAGGAGCCCACTACAACCAATTTGTACATCTACAATCCCAGTAAAATGTCAAGTCGGATTGAGAAATTAGTAACTTGTGAACCTTGGAGAATCTAGGAATTGATAAAGAAGAGAAAGATTGATGACAGGTCCAACAATTGACAGGAATAAAAACTCTGATGATCTAGCACAACTCTCTCACTACTCCCAGACCAACCAAACTCTGATTACCCTAGAACTAAGTTCCAAATCCCAAGGAACTGTGGGAGATGGAAACCCTATAGGTTGGGTGGATAATAGTAGTGAAGATGTGAACAGAATGACTAATTTTGACTCAAGGACATGTAGCTCTCCTGGACCCATGGTTAAGGTTACCACATGTCCAGAACTTCTTGGAGCAGAGCCTTCACAGCCCCTGAAGGTATACAATAATCACCAGTGTTGCTGCCGATCTGACTGAGCAGCTGAAACCTTGGATATAGACAAAACCTATTCTAGGTACCAATGTATCAAGGGGCTTATGTTGAGGGTCAGGACCCAGGAATAGGAGCAGAACTATAACCCCCAGTAGGAGCCGATGAAATTCGAGACTCCAACAACAACAGGGAAGAACATAAAAACCGAAAATTGAACCAACATGCATGCTGACAAAGGATCCAGCTCGTCATCAATGAAGTTGGTGATCCTGAGAGTCTTCCAACAAAGTGAAGTGAAAGGAAAACAAAATTTTGGATGTGAAAGTTATAAGTCAGTAGACTTAACCTGTCTCATCAGGTGACATTGATCTATTCAGTGGAACTACAAATTTCATCAATGAAGTTGGTGATCCTGAGAGTCTTCCAACAAAGTGAAGTGAAAGGAAAACAAAATTTTGGATGTGAAAGTTATAAGTCAGTAGACTTAACCTGTCTCATCAGGTGACATTGATCTATTCAGTGGAACTACAAATTCTGCCTTAAAACTCCAGAAGTCAAAGAGCAGATATATTATTTGAGGGGCAGAAAATGCTTCCATCTGGCAGTGGTAGGCTAAATCATGAAGTTCCGATAAGGCATAACTGAGAAGGAAACTTTCTAACATGAACTACAATATCTGTTGATGGAGAGAAAACAAAAAATTCACCTCCAGACCTTTCAGCCATCAAGTAAGGTGCAGACTCAAAAGCAATCAGGAAAATGCCTAAAAAATCACACTCTCAAAGAATCAACAGAAGGAAAATCAAACACAGATTATCCCAAAGTGGTCTCCGGTTGTTATTTTTATAATATGTGATTTAAAGACTGTGTTGATTGGAACAGCATTTGCTGCATCCACTCTAAGAAATCAAACTCCGGACCTCAGTGCTACGAGTCCACAAACTCACCACTGTCCTCCAAGGAGACTGAAAATCCAACAGGAAAAGATGAATCTAAATTCTCTCCAAAATGTTGAGGATCGCCCTGAACTGCAGCCTCAGAGCCCCCCAGAGGACCACCACAGATCCGAATATATGTCTGCATCTCACTATGACTAAGATCACTGACAGTCTTAACTGAGAATGACTCTCCCCCTCAATTTGCCTCCGTGCCATAAATCTGCTTGCCAATCAGAAATTTGTTTATTTATTATTATTATTAAAAATCAACTACATAACATGGATAAGGTTCAAAGTATCTCTGAATTATGCCTGTTATAGAGTAAGAGAAATAAATCTCCAATAGTAAATACATACTTTCCTCCTTCTTCTGCAACAAATGCAGTGACTTTTGAAATGCTGTATCTGAATTATACAACATCCAAATTTCTGCAAAATTTCACTCGCTTTTTGACAAAAAATAAACCAGGGAATGCACTTACTGTGACATTTATACCATTTATATTAAAATATTTATTCATGTTTTAAAATAAAGAGTATTTATTCACCAAAAATGAAAAAAATAAATAAATATAAAACAGCATATCCTTAGGTAGGATTGAATTTGCAATGCTCTGTATATTACACTGTGACTTTAACTACAAGGCTACACTTTAGGTTGAATTCAAAGCATGTGTTTCTAAACTTGAACCTCACCAGCTGCATGACATGGTTGTGTTTGGAAAGTTATAAATTTTCTTCTAACACATCTCGTGTTTGATTCTTGAGAGTTGCAGTTTAAAATGTGTTGCACATCTTATAATAATTTTAATATTACTACTACAAATAATAATAAAAGTAATAATAGATTACAAGATTGTCTCAAATGTTTCTTCTAATTTGGCTTGTCTGATATCTCCACTTTATATGGCTGGACTTTTTTATAATTTAGCATTTTTTCACATTAGCAGTGGTTTCGTTATGTTTAACACTATAAACGAATTCTAATTCATACAACATGTAACAACGTATTCAAAAATCTAGATGAACACATTAAAACAAAAGCATGTTTAAGTTAAACATATAAGCAACTATAAAACCATCAACTGAATCAAAAATAACATAGATGGACTCAATTATAAGCAAAAACATTCACGAGAAAGATGATACACTGAAAAACATCAAACTTGTTCAACTGAACACATTATAAAGTAACATGGAAGTAAAAGTCAGGAAGATCACCTACTCAAGCAAACATTACACATTTATGGGTAGCACAGATACATTTAAGGATATCTGCATGTTCACAGAAAATAAAAAGATACCAACAGAACTCACTTTAATGATCCCTATAAGTTGAAATAACACAGACATACCTTTCCTTCTGGCTCAGTTTCCTTGCTTTCCTTTTTCTTATCCTCCTCCCCTGAGCCAACCTCAAGGCTCACTAAATTATATGTTGTTATCACAATATCATAGGAAGCCAATCTATAGGGTTAATACGTATATTTGAAAATGTTTACAACAGTATCACAAATTAATTTGCTTACTTATTATAGTTATACAAACTAAAATATAAATATTCTTAATGATTTTGTTTTTAATGAACGAGTATTCAATTTAGAGAAAAATATTTTCATAACACTCATGATACCATAAAATTATAAAGGACTAAACAAATTGCTAACTCATAATTAAAAAAAAACTTATTTCAGGATTTCAAGATAGCTTTCACTTAAATTATTATATTTTTTCATATTTTAATATGAGCATGTCATCTCTAACAAGATCCTTCAGCTACATCAGTGAAACCACACATGTTTATAGATAGGATATGTGACCTATCTTTGCAATAGTAATAACATTTCATTTTTGATGGAAGAGGAAGGAGTCACCTTTGCTGACAGAAGACAGATTCAGTGAAGAGAAGTAGAAAAGGCAAGTGTTTAAGTATCTAGTAATGCTCGTTTTTGCTTAACACCTATTTAATTCATGACCTCTGAAAGTATTTGAATTTTTTTATGCATAAACATGTAATCCTTTTTGTAAAGTGCTAATACATTTTTGCTACTTGCTTTCTAAATTAAAATATAGCAAGCTGGAACATTTTTAACTGTATTCTTATGACAATATTTAAAAAAAAGTACAACTATTTTATAAACATAACTCAAGAATATTTTATAATATACAGTATTTGGAATAATTATGCAAAAGTATGGAAAAAGGTATAAAAAAGGCAAATACTCTTTATTGTGCGAAAATGAATTGCACTAGAGCACAGTCACATTTTAGTAGATTAAGCAGTACCGCATTTTTCGGAATATAAGATGCACTCTTATTTTGAAGACAAAGTTTTGTTTTTGGAGAAAAAAAAGGTACAGTCGCATTTGAAAGATTTTTATTGAACAAAAATTCAATTTGATACTTTAAAAATTAGTATATATTATTCTAAACACAAAAGAGCTCAAAACATCAAAATAAGAAAATACCATAAATCAAAAAAAGGTTTACTGTTATTTAGTTTGGTTCAAAACCTACAAAATCTTTATGGCTTTCACTGTAATTTATTTTTTTATTATTTAGGAAGCATTATAAATAG
>NW_013665645.1:1567441-1569922 GCF_000517525.1 Limulus polyphemus | reverse complement strand
AAAAATCTACTTAAATACAGTCAGTCACACTATGCCCAATAGCAGTTGTGCTTTTTTTTACAGTCATAGCTCCCTGGAGTGAAATAGTGCATGAATGTAAAGCATGTAAAAATCAAAGCATCAGCTGGTCAAGGATACTCCAGGCAAAAAAATCATGTCAAGGCTTGATGTTTCAGTAAGAGCTG
This sequence comes from Limulus polyphemus, assembly GCF_000517525.1. NCBI lineage: Eukaryota > Metazoa > Arthropoda > Merostomata > Xiphosura > Limulidae > Limulus > Limulus polyphemus. The sequence continues at coordinate 1,569,737 of NW_013665645.1, read as the reverse complement.
TATGCTAGACTGAAGATGGCCCATGCATACAGATGCAAACCTTAAAATACACAACCAAGAAGTGGCCTTGAAGGACATGCAGATGCTTGAAAACTGCTGCTGAGAAAAGGTAACCAAACTAAAAACTTGAAATGGCAACAGACTATAAACAGTGAAATGAATAAAGCAATTGGATATTTTTAAGCAAATTTTACAATTGCTTCAGTATTTTTAGCATTTTAAAATAATTTAAGAAAGAAGTTATAACGATTTTCTGAGTTTTTAAGTGAACACATACATGAAGAAATGGCGTAAGTAAAAGATGCCTGTGTTACTAAATAAGGTAAAGAGATAAGAAATTACAGCTAGCTGGTTAAGTGGTATTGAGAATCATGAGTAAAGAGTTATAAAAAATGAAGCTATAACAGAGATCTTGAGAAAAATGCTAGCCATAAGTTTGACAGTGATATGTTACTGATGCCGAGTTAGTAGTACAGTAAATGTTACTAAAAAGTTTATGATAACATCTCAAATCAGCACTCTGATGCAAGATCTGTTACTTCATACCAGTGTAATAGCACAAATAAAAAGGCAACTGGAACACTCACCATCACTATAACTTGAGAGTTTTCGTTCTTGTTTTGGAATAGCCCGAGAAGTTGCACAGAATACTATTTGGAAGGTCGAAAGAATACAAAGAAAATATGGTTTAAAAACTAATGTCTGGAACTTGTTTGTTTGTAATTAAGCACAAAGCTACACAATGGGCTATCTTTGCTCTGCCCACCATGGGTATTGAAACCGGGATTCTATCGTTGTAAGTCCACAGACATACCGCTATGCCATTAGGGGGCATGTCTGGAGCTAAAAATCAGTTTTCTCCAGGAAAAATTGAGATTCTCCCCAGAGTCACTGATAAGCCAGAAGCTGTGAAGGTTTCTCGACTGCAAAAATTTACCACATCAACTATGTTGTAAGTGATGAAACTATTTCTCTCTTAATTAATTAATTTGGATTGGATAGACTATAAAGAAACATAAGCTAAGAAACTTGGTGTTATGTATGAATTATAAGTATTAGTGTTGTTAACCTAAACATATTTTCTTTTATGAAGAGTTAAGAAATGATTAAAGAAGTGTATTTTATGTTAAGAAACTTAAATAAATTTGATAAATTGTTTTTAACATCAGTTTCAGGAGCAGTTTCTTTAGTCCAACCGTAAATCTCCTCGAGTTAGCAACTTGTGAGCTCCACTCACCACTGCAATCTTCAAGTAAATAAATTTGGTGTAAACGACAGTATAGTCGAAACTCTAACGACTAGCCCAAAGAGCGCTGTCTATTACATGAGCAAAGATGGAGGTATACGGTCTTTAAAGATTAATCCAAATTTAAATTGTTTGTGAACAATCACAGGCAACATTTTCTATGGCAGAGAGAAGAAAAGTATCACAGTCAACATACATCTAACAATGAAGTAGAGCTTCGTGATTTAACCAATTACCTATGAACAGCAATAACATCACCAAGTACCTTGTATACTAATCAATTAATGGAAATTACAATTGACGTAAGGAAAATAATCACTACTTAAAACTGGTTGTTCCAATTATTCTAACAATTAATTAATTAATATCACAATTAAATTGATTGTCAGGAAAATAATCTACTAATTAAAATTAGGGTTTTCAATTAATCCAACTATTCAAGTAATCAAAATATTACCATTATGTTTGTTGTTAAGCATAAAAAATATCACAATTGGCTCTCGGGTTCAATTTCCCTTGCCATTAAACATTTTTGCCCTGTCTTTGTTATTGCAAAGCTGCTATCTGCCACTGTCATTAAGTTTGAACTCCGCTGATCAGAGGAAATGCAAATGGCTTGCAGCACCCACTGTCAACTCTCTGGCTATTTATGTGTTAAATAAAATTTAATTTATGTTCATTTCTTTAATTCTGTAACTGTATTCTTTAATGTTGTTTAACTCTTTCATGACAGGTCACAGGTGAAAGGCCATGTCATCTCGTTTCTTGACTCGCATTAAAAATTTTATTGAACTACTATTTCATGAATTTATATCAATAAGTTTGTTATCAAACTGTAGATTATAATAAAAATTTTGGAACAATACATTACCCAATTTCTTAATTTAAAACAAATATTTAAAAATGCAGATAAATATTGATTTTTGTGTGTCACATGGTATGTTGAATGCAGCAATGGTTCAAAATCAGATGTTTGTGAAGTCTAAATACTTAGTCTACGGTTTCATACAAATTAGAAACTCAAATTACAGATATTGACAAGCTAGAATA
>NW_013665645.1:1561531-1566495 GCF_000517525.1 Limulus polyphemus | reverse complement strand
AAAATAATAAATACATATAAATGTATAATGTTATGAGATTTAAGCTATTTTGTCCAAACATTTATGTTTTCATATTATAATTTGTGTTCATTCTAGAATGAAAGAGGCATATTTTATATTTTTTTCCTAATTTTTTATGGCTGCAAGATCGGTCAAATCTACCAAACCCATACAGAGATTAATTACTGAAAATAACAGATAAAATATAAAGTTCTTTCTTAAGAAACACTTGATAACTATTTCAACATTATAAAGATTTTGCATGTGAAATGTCAAAATTTTCTGATGCATAAAAGTATTTTTAATCTTAAAATGAATATTACTTTGCATGATAGATACCTTAAGACTTTATAAAAAAAAATTGATATTTTGCATATGAAAGCACTGTAATGTTTACTGATAATCTGCCAAATTTCGTTAACATTCGCTTACTAATTTAAAAGTTATAGCATGAAAACTATAACAAGTACAAAATGGTTATGAAGTCAGTCCCAGGGACCGAGCCCATGCTGAAAGAGTTAAGCAGGTGCAGATCTAGGGGAGGGGTCCAAACCCCCCATCCAATGTTTTCCCAGAAATTAATAACTGTACTCTTTAATGCTGTATTAGCAAGCATAGATCTAGGGGGATACAAACTCTCCCTCCTCCATTTTTTTCCAGAAATTAATAAAAATAACAGTCAGTCTTTCTTACACTACTCGTATAGTATCAAAAAGAAACATTAGATGTCTGTGTTTTATTATGTTTTTATTTAATTGGGCTATTAATTATCATAAAAAACCTTTTTTAACATTTTTCAGTTTTATTCTTATTCATTCCCTAACAGTTTTTAAATTTTGTAAGATAAAGGTATAATTATAAAAAGTTTTATTTTACAAAACCAATTGATGTTATTCTAATTTTTATATTGTTTGATCTTAAATTCAGGCAGCTTGGAAAATATCAAAATGCACTAGGTTTTTTACTTTGGCTATGTATTTGTTTGCCAGTAAATAAAAGGAGTTATGATTATTCTTTTTCCTTGGTTGTTTACACATCATTGGCTAACTATGTAGTTATAAATACAACACTTAAGGCCCCAGCATTGCTGTAAACATGCTTAGCAATCTTGAATTGTCTGGAATAACAAGCCTGGATAAATGTACCAATATTGTTACAAATGGTAACTGATAAGTAAATAAATCTTTTGTTGCTTCTAAATGTTAAACAATGTAGTTGCATTTTGTGCATGATACATTTTCATGAACAAAGCTTATGATTAAAAAAGCAACTTAATTGTTACCTAGACACAGGAATATGTATACAATCTGAAACAAAGAAGTCACATGACTGGAGATTGCTTAATGTTCAATAAAGATATCTTGTTTATGTTTGGTTTTTTTTATTTAATATTATGGTATTTTTTTCTTTTTAACAGATATGCTATGGTTTTATTAAGTTGCAATGTTTGTAAACACGAGTTCTTTTCATTACTTCCATCACATAAAACCATCATAAAATCAGGTAAGTCAAGAATAATCGCACCAGTGGTAAAAACACTGTACTTGTTCTAAAACAATAATATTCCTTACTATAAAGGTTTAACATGTAATAAAATAATATTTAATCAGTAAGTGAACACAAAAGAAAATATTAAATTTAGTTTAGTATTTAGTAAGTACAGTATGCAATTGCAAAACATTCTGATGACTCAGAACTTTATTGAATATTATTTTTATGTTTATCCTATTGAACAGTGTATATAAACAAATTAGTTAACTGAATACTTCAAAATGTCTTATTGTACTAATGAAACTTTAAATAAAAAGCTTACTACCCTTATCAGTAATAGTAAAACCTTTTTCATTATTTATTAGACTTACAGAAAACCTGTGTGGGATTACTACAGATTTTAAAAACAAACATGATGACTATGTGGTGGTATTAAATGAACATCAGTAACATTTGTCAAGCAGGGAATGTCCTTATTATCTTTAAAAATTTTTAGAGAAAAAATTAGCTTTTTTTGGTAAACGATAATACCATGATTGAGTAATGCAGTGTCTGAAAAAGGTATGAAGCGAGCACAACTTGTGTGACATAGATGTGTTGGGGGCATGCAATCAATTCAAATGTAATCGATTAATGAGCCCATTGAATAATTGGTTAGCAAATACCAATAAATGTCCAGCTCTAAATGAAGCATGGTGGAATATCAGTAAAAGTTTAAGGCTGTAACTCAGCCAACAGTGTTGGTGATCTACACAAAACTGTTGGCATCCTGACTGCTGGCAAGCACTGGCTCATTCTTATTATTCATGTCCTTTCCTCAGGAACATGACTCATCATGTGGGGATTAATCTTCCAGCAAAACTATGTTTATAATCCCAAAAATAAAGTAGATGTAGTGAAACAATATCTTGACAGTAAAAAGGCTGACAGAACATTTACAACCATGACATGGCTTCAATATTCTTAAAGCAATAAAAACTTGGAAGGAAAAAAAATGCTGCAAAAGAACTTAGCTGAAATGTGAAGAGTAACAAAGGACACTTGGAACAACATACCACAACTGTACATTAAAAAACTGTACAACAGCATGAAAACAAGGAATGTGATACTCTGTATAAAGTAAAAGGCTCACATACAAACATAATATGCAATTTGTACAACTTATTTGCTTTACTTTTACATTTACAGTAATAACTTTTGTACCATTAATATCTCTTTATCTCACAATGAACAGCCTAAAAAAATGTTTAAAAACACTTCATCCTCTAATATGCATATGCATTCTCAAACTAACAAATCTGTTGAGAATAACAGTGACCTCATAAAATGTACAGATAACAATGAACACTTCCAACATATCTCCAACACTGTTAATCTTTCAGACATAACTCTCTTTAAAGTAGAACTCAGTCTTCTTAGTAAAGATCTCAACTTCTGCCCATATAACAGCTATGTTAATTAGTCCAAACTTCTTTCTGACCTTCATGAATTCTCTAGAAAACTAAGACTTTGAGAATTTTTCCACAATAAAACCCACCCTACTGAAAATCAACATACATTGAACTTTAAAGAAAAGTCTTTATGGACACATCCACCAAACAGAGAACTAGATTTAAAGAGTTATATTAAATGACATAGTACAGACCTTAAATTCTTCCAAGCAATGTCCTAACGATATTAACCAAAATGAAAGAAGTGCTTTAAACAATCTTAAATCGAACAACAATATCATAATAAAGCCAGCAGACAATGGTGAAGCTGTTGTTATTCTTAACAAAGATGATTATATCACGGAAGCTAACCGACAACTAGAAGACACTAATTTCTACAAAAAACTCTCACACGATCCTGCAACTCACTTTATTAAGACCATAACTAATAAGCTTAAATAACTTCTTCAAAACAGTAAAATTAACAAAGAGACCTTTCAGTATTTGATACCCAGACAAGATTTTCCTTACCCAAAATACACAAACCAAACAATCCTGGCCGACCCATAATTTCTAATATAAACATGGCTATTGAAAAGCTGTTCGCTTTTGTTGACCAACACATGAAATGTATTCCATGTACCCTCCCCTGTTACATAAAGGATACTACTCACTTTCTTAACATCATAGAAGATTTTAATACTAATGGATAGTTACCCCCCCAAGAGTCTTCTTTGCATGATGGATGTTTCTTCCCTTTACACCAGTATTCTACATGATGAAGGACTACAAACTCTAAAGTCTGCATTAATTCTTTCTAAACAATCAGAATCTCAAACAGTAACTGATCTTGCCAGCCTGCTTTTAACCCTGAACAACTTCGAATTCAATAACGAGCATTACATTCAGGTTAATAGTACTACAATGGGTACCAAAATGGCTCCCAATTATGCCAACATTTTTATGGGTCATATTGAAAACCAGCTCTTACAACTAAGTTCTATAAAACCTCATACATGGAAATGTAACATAGATGACATATTTTTCATTTGGACAGCCAGTCTTAAATCACTTAATAAATTAATCTCACATTCAAACTACATTTACAAAACAATCAAGTTTACCTGTGATTACTCGCTTACCCAGATTAACTTTCTTGATGCCACTGTTTTCTAAAAGACAGAATTTTACACACTGACTTGTACAAAAACCTACAGACAGACCACAATACTTTCACTATAAAAAAGCTGTCACCCCTCTCACACAAAACAAAACATTACCTACAGTCAAGCTCTTAGAATAAATAAAATATGCTCAGATGAAACAGACTACAGAAAACACACCAAGGACCTAAAACAAACCATGTTAGAAAGAGGATATAAAGATACTGAAATCGACAGAAAAATTGAAAAGGCTAACAACACTCAGCGGAAAAACATCCCATATCGGAGCAATACTACACTTTCAAACAGAATTCCTCTTATTATTACCTATCAGTTTAAACTCACAAATGTTTCATGAATTCTGAAAAAACATTTTCACCTCCTACAACTGAACAATCGCCTTAAACAGATATTTCCTGAACTTCCCATTGTCTCCTTCCAAAAAAGCAGAACTCTAAAAGATATACTTGTTCACACAAAAGTGAATTACATCCCACCCAAAAGTTTTTGTCATCCATGTAATAAAGCCCATTGTCAAACCTGCAAGTTCCTAAAAACCACTGACTCATTTTCTGACAAGCACAATCAAAGAAACTTTAAAATATCCAAAGAAATCACTTGTGAAACAAAAAACACCATTTACCTTATACATTGTAAAAAATACAATAATCAATATGTAGGACATACACAAATAACTCTCAGAGAACTTTTCAACAACCATAAATACTTCTATTAACACTGAAAAAGATCTCCTTGTTGCTCAACACATTAATTAACCCAGTCATTTGATTAAAGATGTTACTCTCATCAGCAATGAAACAGGGTTCAAAACTAAAAGCAGATAAAGAAATAAAAGAAGCTTATTGGATTGCTAATCTAA
>NW_013665645.1:1560506-1561521 GCF_000517525.1 Limulus polyphemus | reverse complement strand
TGTTCAACCTTTCGGAATTAATCTAGATCCTGGAATCAGTGATCTCCATTCATTGGTTTCATCTCTGTCAAAAATAATTTTTATTCTTTGCATATCTTTTTCATGTAATGTGAATGTTGAATTTACTAAAACTTACTATTAATCTAAGATAATTTTCCATACCTGTTTTTATAAGTTGATTAGCATAACATATCTTTTTAATCAGTCTCCAGGTGTCTCCTTTATTTTACTTAAACACTTAAGTACAGTTTTAAATATACATATATTTATCCATTTCTAAAGTAAAATATCCTTAACACCTTTTCACATCGGCTACACTGCATCGGAAATGAGATCCTTTCAACAGTACATAGAGAAATAGACTAAACATTTCCTGGAAAACCAGATGACCTTCATGACGTCACTAAACTCCTTTTATATATATATATATATATATATCACTCATTCATTACACCACCATTCCCAGTTTGCTCTGAAGAAGAAAGGTCCACTTTTTGAAACCGCTCGGGTTATAGGGTTTTTATTAATTTCTTCTTGAAGTGATACAGAAAATACAATGAAACTGCATAGATTTTTGGAATAATAAAAATAACCTAACTGAATTTAGTAGTTAAGATGGATGTTCACTGTTATTGATTAAAACTGGATAATATTTTTTGATCCAGTTAGGTTTGACGTACTGAGAAGCACCGTTAGAAATTGATGGCTTTGTGTGAATTTTACCATGTCTTGTGTACAAAAAACAGAGATAAATGATCAACTTCCATTTGTTACATTTTCAAATATGATTGCTCAACTAAGGATGATTTGTATTATGGTAACCAAATTATGTAACTGAAATTACATTAGGTTTCCCACATTGTACTATAGGTGCTGTAGTGGCTTGTTTGTTAGTTTGTTTTTTGAATTTCGCGCAAAGGAACACGAGGGCTATCTGCGCTAGCCGTCCCTAATTTAGCAGTGTAAGACTAGAGGGAAGGCAGCTAGTCATCACCACCCACCGCCAACTCTTGGG
>NW_013665645.1:1555701-1560485 GCF_000517525.1 Limulus polyphemus | reverse complement strand
TAACGCCCCTACGGCTGAAAGGGCGAGCATGTTTGGTGTGACGGGGATTCGAACCCACGACCCTCAGATTGCGAGTCGAGTGCCGTAACCACCTGGCCATGCCGGGTCAGCTGTAGTGGCACAAATACTTTTTCATTATATTTTTCATTTTCTAAAATTAAAATATTACTGAACATATATCCCAAGCAAATCACTGTGGTGGAAGAATTTTGATCCTACCTGTTAATACTGAGGGATCCTGTCACAGAAGAGTGCAGTCTTGAAATAAGTCATTTTTTTAAATTACACTAATAAATATCATAAGATAAAAATATACAAATGTATATTTATTTAAAATGTCAAAAACAAACCTGGAAACACTCTTTTCCCTGTTACTGCCATGATAGACAAGAACCTTTAATGCTCCTTTCTGGCAATGCTTTTTAACTTCACTGTGCCACTGATGTACTAAACAAGCAGGACAAATAATCAAGGAGGTGGTTGAATTAATTAGTCCTTTTCCACCTAAAAGCATTTCAAGTAAAATAATCAGAATAAGTAACCAAAGGAGGCAGTTGAGTTAATTAGTCCTTTTTTACCTAAAAGCATTTCAAGTTGAAAAATCAGGACAAACAATCAAAGAGGTGGTTGAATTAATCAGTCCTTTTCCACCTAAAAGCATTTCAAGTAAAATAATGTTAAAACTATATTAGTAGCATATCACACACAAGAACAAAAGAATGTAGTTTGTATTATTAAACTACTCCAAAGCTTCAAAATTTAAAAGAAAAAAAAACAAAAAAACAACTGTAGTGCTGAGCACAGCAAGGCACAAATAATACTGTTATGTTTCACTGTACGGTTTGACAAAGAGAAGCAATCATAGCCCAGGCTGAGGGGCAATATATATATATAATAGGCTTGGGATTATTTTGAGTTTTGCTCAATAGACAACCATGCACTAATAATTGAAAGCCAAAGATGTTTCAAAGAAATTCTGGCAAAAAGAGGCAATACATCAAACTGGTTTAAACATTTGTTTAACTGATACCTGGACCTCTTTACAGACATCAAAAAGTAGGTTTGTAAAGGATTAAATACTTGTCTTTATTCAATTAAAAATATGAACTAAAGGATTATTTCCAGTTATTGTAGTGACAAATGATATGGCATTTGTGGGTCTTAAGAATAACATGAGGCATTTCAGGAGGCAAAAGACATTTCTGCCCAGACTAATGTGCTCAAGGAACAACAGAGCAACAGTACTATTGGGCTTCAGCAGAGAGAGTTTTTACATGCAGTCTTTTTCTCATGCATTAACCAGACTCTCATTTTCTCCCCCTTTTCATTTTTTCACAACCCAATCATGCACTAAACATTCTCAATTGTCCAGTGTTTATTTAAGATGTGGCAATTACTATTGAAGATCACTAATATTTTGAAATACTTGAAGTGCAGTTGTGAAGAAGCCACCAACACACAACCTTACAACAATGAACAAGCAAATAATTATAACACATCTGCAGTGAAAAACTCAACTGCATCTAATATTGTTATAAAAATACAGGAATATGATAACAAAAAGATTAACTACCAGACAGTCCAACCCTGTAAGCAATGGACTGAACAAATTGCCTACGTGAAAATGGAGTAACATCCTTGGGTGAAAGAGAGACATGGTTGGAGCAAGAGAGAGTAAGAATGGGGCAGAGGAAGAGGGGGTCTGGATGCCCATTGATGAAGCAGAGAAAATCAGGGTTGTGCTGGCCAAAGAGGTGCCAACAGAACCCAACAATGAGTGTTGCATATCAAAGCAAGGACACATGGAAGAAGAGAATAGGTGGATAAGCATACAGGAAAAGGTGAGACCAGTCTTTGCTGAGAGCATCGACTGCCAAGGCCAAAGGATGAGGAATTAGGGATCCAAAGAGGATAAGTTTGGTGTTGAAAGTGGCAAAGACATTGATGAGAAGCATGCCTAACGAGAATAAACCCAACAAAAAACCTAAGGATGGAGAGAGCGCTCTGTAGTTAGAACACTGTCTGGTTGAGAGAGATGATTCACAACCAAGTTCAGAGCCCCTGGCATGTGACAAACCCTATGGGAATAAGTCTAAAATGGTAGGTCTAATGCATGGAGGCAAAGTGTCTTTGAATGGGTAACCCCCTGACAGTTGATATAAGAAATGACTGTGGAATTATCAGAGAGGATCATGACCAACTGATCTACAAGAAGAGAGAAGAAATGGGAAAGTGCCTGATGGATGGCAAGTTCAAGGACATTGACGTTTAGCCCACATGCACAAAGCTATGTAGTTGTTTAGAGATGACTTCCCAACAATTTGACAGAGAAGAGTCTGCAAAGAGAAGAAGGTCCTACTGGGGCGTAGCAAGGGAATGCCCAAGAAGAAGAGAGGGGAGGCATACAGTTGAGGGCAACGGATTCTGAGAAAGGTTCCAATGGTCCCTCAATTTCCACTGGAAGAGGCATATGTGTGTGTGTGTGGCCTAAATGAATGAGTGGTTCAAGAGAAGCCAGAGTTACCAAAATGAAAAAAAAACTTTGTGTTCAGGGTGTAAAAGAGATGCACAACCCCTTGTTGACACGACATACATTGCTTATAAGCAGTGGTGAAAGCTGAGCCCGACTGAGATGAGAGATGAAGACCATACTCAGATGTACCAAATATAGGGCAGGAGTGGGTCAGAAACATCCCTGAAGACCTCTGAGTGAAGGAATGGAGCCTGATGAAGCATACACTAGCTAGGAGAGTATCCCATTCCAACAATCCCCAACAGCAGAAAAGCAAGTAAGGACGGAAAGAACAGAAGTAGTAGTTGTATGGGTCAATGTGGTGAAAAGAAGAGAACAAACTTTTTCAAAAATCCCTCCCCCAGAATATGATAAATTGAAGTGACAAGAGGTAAAGTAGGAGGGTGATAAGAAAGAGATAAAGGCACAAAAATTGGGCACTAGAAAGGGAAATAGAAGAGGTCCACTTCCACAGTTGGGTAAAAGAGATTCCAAAGACTGGGAATCAAGAATGGAAATGATGAGCAACTCTAAGCCAGGACAGAAGAGTCAAGTAGACAAGAAAGATGAGGAGTGGTAGTACAAGCGTGCAGTAGTTTGAGAAACGAGCATGCATGAACCTTATTGTATGGTCAAAGTAGTCTTGGATATGGGTGTCAAGTAGTTAAATCACAGGGGGAAATCAAAAGAAAAGAACATACCTGCAAAATCATATTAAGGAAGAGATTGAAAAATGGTGAAGATTTTCCTCCACAGATAAATCTGTGCCTAAAGCAAACATTGGTAGGGTAAATAGCCAGTCAAATCATCATCATCCTGATCATGTTCAAATTAGGGAGAAGGGGCATTTGCCAAATACATGGGAGGAGTAGGCCCAATGTGTATGAAAGAACCCACAACATGTTGAAAAATGGCAGTCATGTTCTTCACTGAAAATGAACCCCCAGAAGTTACAGCTGTCGTGTTAGGAATATCATCACTACCACAGGAAAAAGCAGAAGTTACCATTACTTGTGAATTTATAAATTGTAAATTCTTTTTTTTTTGTTTTCTTTAGTAATAAAAGAAACCAGTGAAATTAAGTGAAACTATCTCAAATTTCAGGTAAATAATTAATAAATTTACAAACATGTCCATTCTAGACAACAAAGAAAAGAATGAAGTTATTTCAAATGCTTAAGGAAAGCTACTGCACAAAGAGGTTGTGTCACCCTTCTATTGGTGGAGGGCTGTCATCATGCATTAGCACAGTTCATGATAAACAAGTGATTTTAGGTGGAAGTTAGCTCAAGACTAGTGGCATACAAATCTCACAGACAGCTGCCCGAGGAATCAAGTTATTTTGTTTGTGGAGGTGAAGTATCTTCTCAGAAGAAGATAACTGTTGGTACATGTTAATTTTTATGGACATTTGGATTTCATACTATGGTCTGTTTCTGAATATCCTTTTTCACCAAAACAAACCATGGTATAAAAACCAAGTGTACAGAAAAATAAACATATACCAATAATTATCTTTTATCTAGAGCATTATAAAATTCAGTATAATAAGAAATGTGGCAAGTAAAGAACAAAAGATAACATCTAAATATGTTACTTCACACTAAATAGTGCTTCACACTCATCTGAAAAGCAAGACCAGAATATTCAGTTCATCATAGAAGAACATAATAGATACTGAATTTTCTGGTGGTGGATATTCATATGAGTACATAAATCCTTAAGTTTCAGTCCAGTGTAAGGCCAAATCACAAAGGTATAAACTGGTACCAAACATTAGGTTTTAGGGTTACTGTTTTAAGAAGTTTCCTTATAATGGGTAAAAGTGGAGAGACTATTGGCATCCTTTCAGTTATGTTATACCATTGTGTTCTAAAAGAAATAATCAGTGTTTATAAAACTGTTAGTAGAATTTTTAAAGATAACAGAAAAGCCGTGTGTGGTGTTACAAGGAATTGTAATTTTTAAGTTTCTCCAATACAATTAACAGAGTTTCATTTATGAGGCCATTTCTAAATACTATTTATATACATTGGTATATATGTGTGTGTGTGTGTGTGTGTGTGTGTGTGTGTGTTTGTGTATAATACATTAATTTTTTTGCATTTATTTTCACATTTGTAATCCACCACAAAACATTGCCAACTACAACTAAATTTAACAAAAATGCTTGTGGAAACTCTGTATTATAGAATACAACAATGATTATTTAACAAAAATGCAGCTTGCTGGATACAATCTTGTGTGTTCCTTAATTAAACACTTATTATCC
>NW_013665645.1:1550267-1555149 GCF_000517525.1 Limulus polyphemus | reverse complement strand
GCATCTTTCAGTAAGGCTAATGTAGCTAGAGATATGACTGAGATAATTTTTGTAGCCTTCAATTTTATTAGTTACAAAGCTATCAATTAGAAAATCACACCCACCTGTGACGTCTTCTCTTTCACAATTCGTTGATAGTTCTTTCTTACGTTTCATTATATATTACCTATAACCAATAGAAAGTCAAGGTTTTCATCTATCAAATGACGTATTATATAACCTTATGTTCTGAACAGTTAGATATCTAAACAGGTAAGGGATTTTGTTTATTTTTTGCATGTTATTAGTCTATATTCTTTGGTGCATTATTTAATTAAATAAAAATTATTAAGTGGATTACTATTTATAGTACAGAAAATTAGGGTTAACTTTCTACAATAATCAGCGGGAAGAAAAAAGAAGATTGGTTAAGTATTTATTTCTTATTTTTCATGTTTATTCTTTATGTATAATTATAAAAGTAACTAAAATGTAAAAATAGGGATCCTTTTAGGTTTGTTAAGAATAGATTAGGTAAAATAAATAAAAATGTTTCACGAGGCACATGCAAGCAGCTCGTGGGTAACGTAATTCGTTAGCATTACATGAGCTGCACATTTTCTGAGTGATTTAGAACTTTTTATGGCACTGATAATAGTTAGACATAGTTCAAAGGGCAATAAAACAATGAAATTTAATTATAAATAGATGTATAATGTTACAAACTTAGAGCTAATTTGGATAAACAAATGTTGTTTCATGTTACAATTCAAGAAAGAAAAAAGGGTAATTTAGGTTTATTTCGATTTTTTTCTTTTGGTGGTTATGAAAATGGTCGATTGACCAATCCCGTTTTGAGATAGGGTAGAGAAAATAACAGATAAACTATAAGTAGGTTTTTAGGGATTACATAATTTTAACATGAAAACTACTTTGCACATTGACTATTCAAAACAAATACTCAATATATTCATGGACAAATCTTTATTTTATTAAAAATACTTCACTAAAAAATATGATTTTTTGTATGTATAATATTAACTGAAAGACTGCCAACTTTGTCAAGATATACACACTATATTGAAAGTTAGAAGTATTACATATATAGACTTTAAACGAGTAAAAGAGGTCACATAGTTAAATAACAGACTGTTGATGTGGAGAAAATTGTAGGTATGTATTTTGTTCTTATATATTATGAGTCTTAAAGAGTATGATAATCTTCATACCATGTTTCTGATTACTAAGTGTTTCAAAACACTAATTTGAAGTGCAAAAATGGTCTAAATATAGAAAGTTAACATATTAAATTTCCTATTGTACAAACACGACACGAGACTATAGTGCAAAGCATTATATTTGATATGGATGCAAAATGATTATTAATGAAGAAAAACCAACCTTTTGACATCCAGACTGGATCGTCTGATTGTACTGAAGCTATATGGATGTTTTCCTTCTGCTTCATTATTAGAGATATCATAGTCAAAGTCTTTCCTAAGCCCATGTCATCAGCTGTGAACAATATCTACAATGTAAAACTTTCTTGAATTTTTTCATTATAGTTATAAATGAAACTTGCTTACACAAAAACAGAAGAAAGTAGGCATAAAATAATACTAAATGTAGATGTTCATATGCAGTTTTACTTATAACAGCACTAAACTGCAGCACATAAGTCCATAGTTCAGAATAACATGAAACCAAGTAGCAGTGTACATATACTGTTTCTCTAAATAAATATTTATCTTGGTGAAGATTCCACAGATGGTGATGTTTCTCATTAATGATGATACTAGGTGGTAATATATATTTATATGGTTTAATTAAAAATGACAAAAGTTTGTTTAGTCTCACCTAAAATGCCTCCTGGTGGATGTTGTCTTTCTCGCCAAGACAGCCAAGCTAAAGCTCTTCTCTGATGGGGCATCAGTGAAGTCCTAAGACTTTCTGGACCTACTAATTCTTGATTTTCTGAAGGGCATGTTTCAAGTGACCTAATTAGAGTTTATTGTATAATTGTATATCAAAGGAGCATATGTGTAAAACACATATCATTGAGCTAAAAATAAATACATTATTTTAAAGCACTTAAAATAAATATATCAGTAATTATAACTAGGTTATGGCTAATAAGCCACTAAAAGCATAAATATATAAAAAACAAAAACAAATAAATAATATTTAAAAACATTTTGAAGACCAGATTATCAACAAAAAAGTAGTTTCATTTTTAAGATGACCTTTGGATAGACAATGAAAGAATGTTAACACTTTCCTTAGACAACAATTTATTTCCAATAGATACTCACCTCTACACAAAGAATAGTTTGATTACTTCCTGCACCTGCCTGAGATTTGCATGCCACTAGCCTTGAGTTAACTCCCATCTAAAAAACACTTGTTAATGTGAACTGAGCCAGTGCATGATGATGACAACGATAGCCCTCCACTAACAGGAGGGAGACACAACCTCTTTACACAGTAACTTTCCCTTAGCACTTGCACTCGAAGTAACTCCATTCTTAGATAAGGAAAGAAGAAAATGCATCTGAAGTGGAGAGGACAGGTGGGAAAGAGTGTGGAAGAGAGGATCTATCAGAAATATATTTTCAGCCAAGGAAAATGTTAACTTCTGAGACAATATCTTATTACTACACACAGAATATCTAGAAGGGCCAGTTCAAACATTAAATCTAGATGAGCTCCTAACAGAAAGTGCTTGAAGGGAATGCCTATGGAGTGTGACACCTAATGGCAGAAGCTCCATAGGGGCACACCCATAGGAGAATACATCTTGTTTTGACCAGGGTATACTCTTCGTTTGGAAGGAAGCAGAAGGAAATGCAAAAAAACCTCAAGTTTCACAGGGATGTCCAGAATTTTTGCATAACCAACTGAGCACTCGCACACAAGTGGTTGGTGAGTCAAGAAGTGTAGTGTGGTTTGAGCATGATTAGAATGTAGAGTGTGGTTTGAGCATGATTAGACTGTAGAGTGTGTGTCTGAACTAAAATCAACTGGACAGAGATGGGGGTTTGACAAACCCATCCTGCTGCAGAAAGGAATGTTAGCTGTTTGCATTAGGGAGATCTGGAGAAGTGCTTAGATCACCATCAGACAACTACCAGAAAGGACATTTACTGGAGGCAGCGCAATGGGTGATCAGTCACTTCCCTTTTTCCATGACAATCCATGAAAGATACGGTCTGGATAGGACAACTGAGTAGTTTTAGTACCATAAGGATAATTCTATTGGTGTTGTGGAACACCCCATTTTAACAGTGGGCACCTGTAAAGCCAAAGGTGATAAGTTCAGCACTTTCTACTATCCCTGACCTGATGCAGAATTTGGGAAATAAGCATACCTCTGCAGAAACCATCAGCCACCTGGTGTGTTCCTATAAGAGGGAAGAGAGTGAGGAGAGGGTAATGAAAAAGAAAATGTACTTAGCCTTCTCAAAGACAGCGTATAGTTTTATTGAAGTGCAGCAATTGGAGGGAGTCAAAATCCCATAGGAGACAAAATAAACAGATGACAAAGATAATGCGAGATGAATGTGTGCAGATTCACCCACATGCCAGCCTGAGGGATCTTATCTAGGGGTCAGTGAAAATGAGACATAAGAGAATAAAACAGTTGGAAAATCAGATGTGGCGAACTGTGAATGAACAATCACCTTTCCAAGCAATTAAAGTCTTAGGAAGAAAGACCAAGTCTGGATAGAGGAGTAAGATGGATGAAAGAGAGTACAAGAAGTATCAATGATATATACATCTAAATGACAGCAACTACAAGCGAGAAGGAGAAAAAACATGTCTTCAGAAAAAGATGGTATAACAGGCATAAGACAATGGCTTGAATAGAGCACGTGTAAAAGCATGTAAAACTGTATCAGAGTCCAGTCAGGCATGTGAGTAGGACAAAGGGGAGGATGAAGAAAGGAGGAATTGGAACAATGTGAAAATGACAGGGAAAGAAAAATCCTGATGGCAATTGGAAAGGCAAAATGTTGATAATAAAGCCACCAGATAACTAGCCATAGTGGAAACTGACAACCAATGGTCGAACAACCACGTGAAAGGGAGTGGCCAATGGACCAACATCGAAAAACCAGTCACTTCCAATGATAGATGAACAGGATGAAGGATGAAAAGAACTGGATTATAAAAAGGCTATACAATCAGAGAGTCTAGTCATGTGGGTAATGGAGTGGACAATTCCTACATATGAAGATGAAGGGAAAACACCTCTGGATGGAAAAGAGACTTGTGTGGTTGGAACAAGAGAGAGTGAGAATGGAGCAGAAGAAGAAGAAGGAGCCTGGATGCTAATTAATGATGCAGAGGAAACCAGGGTTGTGCCGGCCAAAAAGAAGCCACCAATAGAACCAGAAAAGGAGTGTCACATATCAAAGCGAGAATACTAGGGAGAATATGAAGAGGAGGATAGGTACAGAAAAAATGGTGAGGCCGGTCCAAGCTGAAGGATGAGTAATTGAGAATTGGAAGAAGGGAAGTTTGATGTTGAGAAGAATGGTAAATGCATCAATGGGAGGCATGACCAACTGAAAGCAAATCAAATGAAAAATCTGAGGGTAGAAAAACCACTCCATGTTTGGCCAAGAGAAGAGATCTGCTACCAAGTTCAGAGCCGTGAGACTAGCTTAACCCGATATTCGCCGGGGCCATTTTGTTTTATTGTGAGGGCAAAATCACTTGTGAATTGAAAAAATGATAGAAAACTTATCTTTTAATGGATTTCTGATTTTATTTTTGTAAATAGTGGAATAACATTCAATTATTTGTATCAAATTGTATTATCTAATGAAGTTTAAAGAGGAATTTAATGAAAAAATTCCTAAAATACGTTTTAGACTGTAAATAAGCGCCCTCTAAGAAG
>NW_013665645.1:1541063-1549284 GCF_000517525.1 Limulus polyphemus | reverse complement strand
TTATTGTTGGAATGAAATATAGCAAGACTTGCATTGCCTACTAAGAAAGTTAGTAGCCGGTAGTCATCGGGTTAATGGAATGAGTCCAAAATAGCAGTTCACATGCATGGAAGCAAAGAGTCCTGGAACAGGTAGGCACCCACCGACATATGACATAAAAAATGACGGTGGAATTGTCAGAATGGATTATGACCAAATGATCCATAAATAGGAGGAGGAAATAGGAACATGATCAAATAACAGTGAGAAGTCAAGTACACAGCCATGGAGTGAACTCTCCTCTGGAGCCAAGACACTCAAAGTCATGTTGTCATTCAGAGATGCACCTAAGCATCTGTGAAGAAATGGAGATCTAGTTGGGGGCAGCAGCAAGGGAATGTACACTTTGGTATTGGCACATTCCTCCTTAAGAAGAGGAGGTGTACAATTAAAGACAACAGATCCTGCTTAAGAAAGGTTCCACTGGTCCTATAATTTCCACTGGAAGAAGCTCATGTGTATGTGGCCTAAAAGAACAAGTGGCTCGTGGGAAGCCAGAGTTTTAAGGAAAAGAACCTCCCATACAGAATACAAAAGAGAAGAGCAAGTCTTGGTGAGAAGACATTCCATTGCTTGTAGGTGGAGTGGTGAAGGCTGACCTTACTGACATGAGAATTGAAAAAAACTACCAAATGTATGAAATATATGGGAGAAAATATTTGGAAGACTTGATATAACAGCTAGCTGAGCAGCCTTACACAGAAGAATAGAGAGGAGAAACACAAAGGAGTTTTCCCAAGAATGGGCTAGGAGAAGCCAATCGTCCATGTAATAATGGAACCTCAGCCCAACTTCACTAACAAGGCAGTTCAATACCCCAAGACTCGACTGATGGCGTAAGGAACAGACACAATGTCCAAAGAAAGAGCATAGAACTAGAAGATGCTATTCTAATTGAAGGTACAAAGAAAACGGGTGGAAAATGGGGTGACTGGAATATGTAAAAAGGCATCCAACATTGACCTTGGTCATCCACAGTCCAGGTGAAAAGAAACCTCCATATAGTCTTCTTGAGGCTCACAAAAAAAAACATCTGAGACCACATTCCTGAGACACTGAAAATAAAGATCAGGGGAGGAAAAAAGGAAATGGAAGGAGGAGAAGTGGAGAAATAGGCTGTGGGTGAGAACCTGAAGAACACATATGTTGGACAAAAATGGAGACCAAAGGCTGGTGAAAAGAGACAGATGCTCCCCCCCACACACACACACACAAAGCCAGACCTGACAGGGTAATCATCAACAAGATGAGAGATGACTCTGACATCAAGAAGGGGAGATGAAGATTCAGCAGGCTTAGGAACAGAAACAGAATGGCAAGGTTTAGAAAGACAAGAAATTCATGTAGACAATGATGAGCAGATGAAGAATATGGGCCAATGTGGTAAAAAGAATGATGCTTTCCAGAAAACACCTCCAGAGCATGGTGAAGTGCCTCAAACATAACGTGAAGAGATGTGAAGTAATGCAAGACGTTGGCAAGAAAGCAATGAAGACTAAAATTGGATCCATTCTTCAGGTGGATATCAAGAAATGGAAATGAAGGACAATTTTATGTCAGTACAGTAGATAAGGAGGACGACCATGTTAGTACGTGTCTGCAGTTGTTCAATAAACAAGACAGCATGGATCCTAATGTCAATTGAAGGAAGAAAGACAAAGAACATACCTTCAAAATCACGTCAAATAAGAGATTAGAAAGATGAAAATTTTCCCCTACAAATAAAGTTGTGTCTATAGCAAACCCTGGGGAAAGAAATAGCCAGTCAAAATCATCATCATCCTGATCATGTTCAAATTGGTGAGAGCAAATGTTCACCAAATGGTTGGAAGGAGGAGACCCAATGTGCATGAGGGAACCCACAATACAATGAACAAAGGCTGTCATGTCCTCTACATACAGTGATCCCCTAATAGCCACAGGTCCCATGTTAAGAACATCATCACTATCATTAAACAAGGTGGTAGTTACTATCATCTGAGAATCCATAATAGCAAGAAGCATCACTATGATTTTTTTTTCCTTTTAAAAGGAAAAAAAAATACTGTTTATGTGAATCATGAACACTAAACCAAGGAAATCTAAATGAAATTTAGATCAGTTGGCAACCATCACAAATCTCAAGCAATTTACTAATTTTGAAACATCCATTCTAAACAATGATGAGGAAAAGAATAAAGTTATTTTGGGTGCAAATGCTTAGGAGTATCTACTGCACAAGGAGGTTGCGTTGCCTTCCTCCTTATGAAGGACTATTATTGCATGATGTAACCCTGAACTAATGCTGTTCACAGTAAACACATTTTTTTAGGTGGGAGGTATGTCAAGACTAGTTGCATGCACATCTCATAGGCAGATGTGAGAAGGAATTATGTTATTCTGTGTGCATGGGTGAGGTATCATTCTGAAAAAAGAAAAAGAGTTCAGAGATCTGAAACTGGTGATTATGAAAATGCATCTCTTATCTTTAGTTATGTTATTCCTGATGCCCACACATATGCTAACAGGCTTTCTATGAAAATATGCCTTAAATTGTGCAACTAAGAAAAATATTAATAATATAAACACTGACTAAATATACTACACAAATCAGAAGATATAGGAGACATATTAAGTACTTAAAAATAACACTATGAAAAAGAAATACAAATACTAGTGAGCATACTTGTGCAGTTTTTCTATTGCTTCTTTTGTAACTGACTGAACTTCAGCCTTTCGTGACTCTGTCATTCGTCCTCCATACAAAGTGTGTTGAGCAAGTTTGGCTTAAGAATAAAACATTTAGAATAAAAAAATATTGATTAGACTCAAAACTTAATGAATACATGCTTAGTGAAGAAAGAAAACATGAAGCTCATTAAATAATAGGTCAGTGATATAATTTGAGCATTCTTTGAAAACAGTTCCTTTATTCAATGTAGTGTTCTTATTGTTTGATGCTGCAAATTTTTCAATGGCACTTTTCCCCCAACAAACACACACACACACACACATACATATAGATATAACCCACTCTACATTTTAAAAATTACCAAGGATTAAAAATAACTACTCAACACGGGGTATATAGTAAATTATACTCTGACAATATCATCATCATCATCAATCTAACCTCTCCAATTACTTATAACTTTTTAACCTTTCACATAAAAATTTGTCTCATGGTAAGCAGTCTCATGCATATGCACACACTAAATGGCACTTATACAGAGGGTTGAGTACATTATATTAAAACCATTTTAAAATCTTACCACAATGTTACAGAATATGTTGCAAAGTCCAGTCATGCTCTATCTGGTGATTATTTTGACAATAGCCTTGCAGCACAGTTTCCACTGAAAATGGCCCATAGTAAGGCTGCCATGTCGTAAGCACACCACCCCTCCCTGCATGCTTTTCTAAACAATCTGGTGTACAAAGACAAAAGTTTCCCAGTCTGTTTCAATAGTCCAATTGCACAATAATCCACAGGTATGAAGTTTGGTGACTTGACCAGTATGTCTTGATATGGAATAGCATGAATACCCATTTCCTTCACCAACTGCTTGAAATGTGCAACAGAAGCCTTATCTTTGTGAACCCATATGATATTGCTCTCTTTTGCAGATGGAGATCCTTCTTGATTTTACTGCATACTGTTGCCTGGGGCATGTAGATGGCTTTTGTCATTGACCTTCGTATTCACTGATTCTCATGTGCTACATGTCTACATTTGCTTACCATGGTTTGAGTATGACTTCTTACAGGTCTTGGTACCCAGTTGATCCATAATCTTTTGTTTTCCAATGCAATTAGGTAAAAGAGATAACCATATATTGGAAATTCTAAATCCCCAATCTCTTTATGATCTGAGTATATAAATATTTTGCATCAGAAAAGACTGTTACATACCCTTCACAAAAGTAGCCAATTTTAGTGGCATCACACTACCTACAAAAAACAAACAATGCTAAAATGTAGTTCTAATACATGCCATTCCACAGCAACTCTATATAAGCTGTTGTTTTCCTGTGACTTGCTGATTTACATATTCCAAAGCATTTTAATATAACATACTCAACTCTGTACTTAGTACGTGCTAGTTGAAAACGGAGAAGGGAACAATGGGAAGGAAATTCCCTCTCATAAAATAAATTTATTTTCATTATAAAATCATTCATTTCAAATATTTTACTTTATCTCTGGATGGACATAGCAACAATCCCTCATGTGGAAAGAACTTAGGTTCCTCTTTTGTGTGAACACACTTCAAAATATTGACATAATGAGATAGAGAAACAAAAACTTTAAAACTATTTACTGTTGATTATTGATTATTTTCCATGCAGAGGTACAATAACATTCAGAAGTTATGTCATCATATGTACATACATCTATAAAATATACTTGCCTCCAATATGTTTCTTGTGATTGGACCCCACTATTTTTTTTTAACACCAATACCCTCACAATCTAGGAATCTGTACATCTCATTTATGGTTTTCACTTTTGATAAAAATTCCAGCAGTTCTACATTTTGTGAATTTATGGTTCAAAAAAGGCAATTTTTTTTCACTCTGAATGCTTAAGTACGAATGTACCTTTTCTGTCTTAAAATGATCCAAACTAAAAATTCAAACAGGACAAGAAAATATTTCTATAATTTTTGTTGTTTAAATAATATATATTCTTATCTGATGAGGACAAATATATGAAATGAGAAATGTATCCAAAACCTGATGACATGACATCACTTAAAATAATAATTCATTCAGATTAATTTTTTTTTTTTTTACATTTTTGAACTTTTTTTCAATTAAGTTGTGATGTAATGAACCTAGATGTGAAATAACACATATTAACTAAAAATAAGTTAAACCCAATATTCAACAAAAACTACACTGTGATTGTCTGATTAAAGACTACAGATATAGTTTTCTTTTATTTGGTATTAATATATAACTTATTATAATTTTATCATTAAACTTTTAGTACACATTAAAAGCCTTTTGTACTCAAAAAATCAGATTTTTTAATGAAGTAATTTAAAAAAAGATTTGTTCAAGAATATAATAGTATTAGTATATTCTAGTCAGAGTTTCACGTTAAAATTGAACATACTTTTCTTTGTCTCAAAAATCTCAAATTTTTACATGCATAATCTCTAAAACCTCCTAAATAAATCTTAAACATTTTTCTTCAGTAAAACTTCATATTTTATCTGATATTTTTTCTATCCTAACTTTATACAAGGTTCGTCAATTTGACTGACCTTGTAACCACAAAAAAAAAAATCCAAATTACCCTATTTCATTTTCTAGAATGACTTCAGATTGTAATATGAAACTACATTTATTTATCCTACATAGCTTTAAACTCATAACAGTATACATCTGTTTACATTTAAATTTTAGTTTTCTTGCTCTTTGAACCTTCTCTAATTATTACATGCACCTTTATAAGTTGTAAATCACTCAGCAAATGTGCAGCTCATGTTACGCTATCAAATTACATTACGCATGACCTACTCGTAAGCATACCCCTTAAAAAATATATTATATTATAATTATTTATTTCACCTAATATAACCTTAACATAAAAAGTTTTCCCATTTTTACATTTGAATTACTTTTGTAATAATGAATAAAGAATACACATGAAAAACAGGAAAAAAGTACTTACTTTTTTTTTCTTTCCTGTTGACTGTTGATGACACTTAACCCTACTTTTTTTTTTATACTAATAGTAGTAGTGCACTAATTAATCTTATATTTAGTTAAATAATGCACCAAAGAACACAGAATAATAACATGCTAAAAGCAGACAATGTCCCATAACTATCACAAATTTTCTGGCTTTCTAACTATGCAGCAAGAGCTTTTAGGAATTCAGCTAGGCTCGTCAATTTGATTCCTGCAGAAATAAAGGGTAAACTGCAAGAGAAACTGATAATTTTCTGTACAGAAAACAACATAATATAATATGCCATTCAATGGATTAAAACCTTTCCTTTCTATTGGTTATAAATAATATTATTGGCAGTTTTTGAAAAAGAGGATGTGACAGGTGTACGTGGCAGGAGGGGTCTGGTTGTCTATTTCATGGCTCTGTAACCAAATAAGATTGAAGGCTATAACAAATATGCATTGCCTGAGTAATGAAAATTGTGTTTAATTCCACGCATAGTTGCACAAGGGTTATCCGTGCTAGCCGTCCCTAATTTAGTAGTAAAAGACTAGAGGACAGGAAGCTAGTCATCACCACTCACTGCCAACTCTTTTACCAATGAATAGTGGGACTGACCATCACATTATAATGCTCCCATGGCTGAAAGGGTGAGCATGTTTGTTGGGATTGAGATTCGAACCCGTGACCCTCAGATTATGAGTCAAGTGCCTTAACCATCTGACCACGGCAAGAGGGTTAATTGAAAATACTAATTTTTGTTTTTATAAAATTAAGAAGTTACAATGAACCATTGATAACTAAAATACACAGTTATTTGCTTTACGACATGAAATATTTATAAAATGTGGAAGGTATTTTAATTTTGAATATTTTTCTTAGTATAACATATTCTTTACATATTTCTTAGCCTACACAAGAAACTTTTTAAACTCCACATGGAACTAATACACAATCAATGACTGCACATACAACAAATTACAAGTCTGACTACTCACCAGGATATAATTGCTGTAGAGCATGTTTTGACAACTGACCTACATTATCAACCATCTGCATCTTCCTCTGACCTTCTTCAGGCTTTTCTTGTTTGATAAACTGGGTTGATTTTGATATATGTTCAGAAACTCTAGAAACTGTCCCTGATTTCACAGACTTAAAATATGTTTTGATACTCTGGTGACTACCTGATTGACCATTATTTTTTTCAGGACCCTTCCCAGAAATGAATTGTTTTATACTAGTTGTATATGAAAACTTTTCAAAATGTTTCTCATTTCCAGATCTTGATGTAGATTCCTTATCATCATAACTTTCAGGATCATCTGATTTCAAGGAAATAAAGTCTTCCCCAGATGATTCTGAAAGAAACAGAAACATATTTTTTTCATATTAAAATCTTTATGTATGTATGCAATGGATAATCTAATATATTGTACCAGTTTTAACATTCTTAGTTTTATTATATATATATATATATATATATGTACAGTTATTAATAGCTTCTGCTTAAAAGCAAGCTGAGAATATATATATCAAAACCAAAAGGATATGTACAATTTAAAAAAGCTACTTCCTTATAAGAAACTGACCAGTTGTACAAAATGTCATAAATCAACACAGAAGAAACATAATTTATTCTGATTAGAATCATTACTTGGATACCCTCATTGTTAAAGGCATTTTTAACCATATACCTTAAAATGTCTGAAACAGTATGACCAGTTAAGGACATTAAGTTTAGTTGTATTAGGTCGTTAAGATATTAATGTCATTTTTTTAGATGAAAGAACCCAAACAAATTATATATCAAAACAAAACATTCATTAAATGAAATAGTCTCCATTCTTATCGCTGATGCTTTTCCATCTTAGAATCAGGTTGTTAAAAAAATCACTTGGCTTAGAAGCAAAAAACATGTCAATGTTCTCTTTAACACCTTCCACATTTGCATACATTTTCCCATTAAGATGGTGTTGCAGCAAATGAAAAAGATGGTCATCCGATGGTGCCATATGTGGAGAATATGGTGGGTGGGGGAGAACTTCTCAACCCAACTCCATAATCTTGTGTTGCGTCAAACATGGCACATGTGGACGTGCATTGTCATGAAGAAGAAGAACACCTTTCCAATTGATGAGTGAAGGACATTTCTGATGAAGGGCTTGATTTAAACATTATAGATCTCTGCAGTGACAGTTCGCTGTGGATTGAGGAGTTCGAAATCAAATACTCCTTTGATGTCCCACCAAATGCAAAGCATCACTTCCTGCGGATGGAGTCCAGATTTTGGGATCGGAAGTGGTTTTTGTCTAGGACTGAACTGTTGTTTTGGGCGTTTAATATTTGCATAGAGAATCCATTTTTCATCACCGGTGACAATTCTGTCCAAAAATAGTTCACATGCATTACATACCAGAAGAGATAAAACAATGTTCACACGTTGGAAACGATGATCATTGGAGAGTTCATGAGGCACCCAAACACCTTCTTTATGGAGTTTTCCCATATTCCTTAG
>NW_013665645.1:1533017-1540729 GCF_000517525.1 Limulus polyphemus | reverse complement strand
CTTACGAATGTTCAAAACATTTCCATAAATGTCTTTGATATTCTTTGTGGCTACAGAGTCATTGTTTCCCTTCTTGTATTCAAACAGCATTGCATACTGAATGTGTGTCTCGTCGCGTGCCATCACTATAAGGGATTAGAGTATACTAAATTTTACACATTATACAGGCTACATTAACATGCCATTTAGGCAGCTAGTTTAACTATTATACGTGATGTACGTTTTTTGGGGGGTGGTTAATGAAAGTGTTCGAAAACATGACATTACTTTTTTGATGACCTAATACATCTATATACTATGTTAACTATGCAAAATAATCTCATAACTGTGACAATTAATAATAATTATAGCAATAAGACTGTTTTTAAACATCATAACCATTAATACTTACTGCTTAAGAATTAAGGTGGTTAACTCAACCACCTTGAAACTACACATACTATAACTCTAAATGTTCTAAGTGTATCATAATGAAATATGGAAAGATCTTATAAGCGCACACACAAAAATTACTAATGTAACTAGTAATATCTTTTTGCTAAAGATTTATCTTTGAATTATAAAGCCTTTAAAGAGAGAGAAAAGTTAATAATAATACTTATTTTCATCTTAAAGTTTCATATTTGATTTGCATAATCTCTAGAACCTACTAAATGAATATCAGAATATTTTTTGACTAAAATTTATATCTTATCTTTTTTTTTTCTACCCTATCATCAATGTACAATAAAAGTAGTTTCTTGTTTACCTCCAATTCTTCACACATGAATTACACAAACTTTGCACTCACATGTGTAACTCTACTAGGCCTCTTTTTTTTCCTCCCTAAGTTTATTGTCCAAAAAAAAATTGATGTACCTTTTAAAAATACATTTCAGAACACAAAAGTATATCAGTCACTAGATTATAATATCTCAAAATTACCTATTTATTTGGCTTTCTAATTAACTATAAATAGGTTAAAAAATTCCACTACTACTCAGAGCAACAGCTTTGCTCACCATTAATCTAGCACTTCTCAACTACCACTTTTCACTGCCAAAAATAAGCATTTTCATCAGCAATGTACACTTGATTATGTAATTGTTTTCAAAAAATAAAAGAATGGGAAGCTCTTCTCTGGTGGGTTTCATAAACTTATTGATATCTTGCCAAATCAAGGAGGCTAGACATTTGAATTTTATATTCTTACTTATAATTGTATATAGCTTGTGTTGTAGTTGGTTAGACATTATAGAAGCTGTATTATTAAACTTATAAAATTGATAGGGGAAGAAATTCAATGAACAGATACATCATGTGGCACAGACAAGTGAAGAGGAGAATTCTTTTAAATATTTACTATTGAAATTAAGAAATTAAAACTTAGATAATATAAAAATGACAAATCTATTGACATACATTGATAATGAAGTTCTTTAGTTAAATTTTGAATGTAATTCTTTAAAAGATTATGACATACACACTTTTGACCCTGCTGTACAATAACAGGTAATGGAAAATGTAGAAGTATTTTGCTTACAAAAGAAATTAAAAGAAAACAAAAAAGGGATTTTTACTCCTGTGCTTTGTCACTGAATAACCTGTATTTAAGTTACTTATAGAACAATCGATCTATTAAATCAAACAACAATTTTGACATTGTGGACAACATGTACCATATCAGTCAGGTATTGGTTAAATGCTCTGTCATAAAAAATCATTTTAACATTCTGATCTACATGAATATAGTTAGCTTATCTTTGAACATAAGTTCTTATTATTCCTTAGTAACATAAATCAGGTACTGAATAGGCATTCTGTCATAATACCGGTTATAATATATTTTCAAGTACTGTAACAGACAACAACAGAATACTTTCCAGTTTTCACAGCCTTAATATTACACATACATTTATCATACATGCATCAGACACATTGCAAAAAGAGATGCATTTTAACTCTCTAGGGATGATCTCGGTCAAATCGTCCAAGTTCATAACCCCAAATTGATCTTTATAGTTTTAATACTGTAACTTCTAGTATGTTCTGTATATCTTCACAAAATTTCACAAACTTTCAGTAAGCATTAAGAATTTTATAGACAAAACATTAGAATTATTAATGAGTATTTTCACTAAATATTTCTCTGTGAATATATGGAGTTAAAGCGTCGACTGCTCCAAGTGCAAAGTGATTTTCATATTAAGATTAAAAGTACTTTCCTTTATCTGAAAATTATCAATTTCATTTGCATAATATCTATAACCTCCTACATAAATTTCAAACATTATTTTTCTCAGTAAAACTATACTTTATCTGGTTTTTCTCTACCTTGTAACCACCATAAAAAACAACAACAAAGTACATATAAATTACCATTTTTTCTTTCAAGAATGATTTCAAATTGTAAGATGAGACTAATTTCTTTATCCTAAAAAGCTTAAATTTTATAACAGTATAAATCTGTTTCTACTTAAATTTTATTGAAAAGTATCTAACTAATAGTCCCACCACACAAGTTGTAAATCATTTGGTGAACGTGTAGCTCATGTTACCCTATCAAATTATATTAGACAGAGGCTGCTCGTGAGCATACCTCGTGAAAATATTTCTTTTTCTTTATCCTACCTTATCTGATGTAATATATTTTAATTTTCTTAATATTAGTTACTTTTATAATAATAAATAAATAATATACAAGTAAAACAAGAAATATAATAAATGGATCTTTTTTTTTTTTGCTGTCACTGTCAATGAAAAGTTAATAGTTTCTTACACTGAAAATATATTTCCGATAGGTACTTACCTCTTCTAACATAATAGCTTCTATCATTCAGTGCTGCCCTCCATATACAAACATTTTTTCATTTGCCACAAACATTGAAATTCCCCCCTAGCCCACATTCAACGTGTTTCTACTGTATCTTCACATGCGAAAACTCTCCACCAGTAAGAGCGTAATACACTCTCCTGATGCAGGTTAGTCCCTAACATTCACTTTGATATTAGACACAAAAGAAGCACTGGAAGTGGGGAGGAAGGGTGGGAAGTGTAAGAGGAGGTAAGTACCTATCGGAAATAATTTTCAGTGTAGGAAAATATTAACTTCCAATGTGGTATCTTACCTTTTCTTACATAATAGCCAGAATCCCACATTGAAAAGGTGGAGGCACCAGTGCAAAAGTTACCAAAATGAACACCCTTCAGAAAGCATCCGAAGAATGACTGTGGAGTGTGACCTCTCTTGCAAAAGGAACACACTCATGGGAGACTGCACTACATCTGTACCTCTCATACTTCTCACCCAATGCAGTAATAACTGTCACAGAATTGGATGGAAATAGGTGTACCATAACCAAGACTGCATACATATTGATTGGCCCAGCTTGACACCAAAACCAAACTCCTAGGAACAGACATTCAGGAGATGGTAGGATAGAGGGTTCCAATCAAAGATGTGCCCCATGGTATACAATGGCTAGGGCATGTCCAACCATACTCAGAGGATCAACTCCTGTTCAAAACCAGGGAGCATCGGGTATTTATCTTCTAGTCTGAGAAAGGAAGAGGGTCCCTACTGTCTTCACCACAAGCCTATGAGACAGAAGGGAGAATGTTCTGTCACTTCTGTCTAGACAGGGCACATATGCACAAATCCTCAACCATCACCTGCCACTTGGGAGAACCAGCATCTAAGTGATGATAGGTAGGGAAGTGTCCATATGATGGTTCACCCAAATCGAAAACCAAATGGATTTCTGGTTCCTGGTCTAACTCCATGTGCAACCAAATGTATGAGTCGCAACCTGCAGATGGTATGCTGGGAGTAGGTTGGTTGATTGATATTTTTTGGCACAAAGCAACTAGGCTATTTGTGCCAAACAACTGGTAAAAATGCTGCAAATACAATAAAATGTAAAAAGAAAAATTAAAAGCTATACAATGGCTAAAAATTAGGTACAAACTAAATAGAAATAAAAAGGCCAATGGCCTGCAAAAATCTAAAAACACAATCAAGTTGAAGAGTGTCACCATCACCAATGACACTCTCCAATATCAGGAGTAAAGCCTTAGAAAGTACATGTCTAAAATGGTGCCACTGCTCAAATTCATAAAGATGGCACAAAAGTAAAATGTAAGCAATTGTAGCCTGAGTGTCACAAAGGCCAAACACAGGGTGAGAACTCATAGGAAGTGATTCCAAGGCCAGAAGAGAGATAAGAGAGTCTGTGTAAATAATACAGTTAGTGTACTGCTTAGCTTCTATGTAATCCAAGGCAAGCAAAATGGTATACAACTCAGCAGTGAACACAGAAACTGCCAAGGGGATCCTGTAGGCAACCACCAAGCCACAACAAACCATGGCAGCACCCACAGAGCCACATGATTTTGAACCATCTGGAAAAATAGAAAAAAGAAGAATGTTTTGAAAAATGTTCAGCAAAGAGAAGATGGTAATTTTAATCCAGAGTATCTGTCTTCCTCAGATGACTCAAAGAAAGGTCACAGGTGGGGATGTTAATGAGACATGGTGGGATGGGCTGATCATCAAACTCAGCAACATCATCCAATGATAGACCCAATTCAGCCAGCTGTGTCTGGATATGAATGCCAAAAGGAGGAAAGGCAGGCCATCTATTCCAAAAGAGCACAGCCCACCAAGGATGGAAGACACAACCCCAGGTAGGATGCCGTGGTAAGAATCAAAGCTTGGGATCATATTGTAAATAAAGTTACAAACGCTGGAGGTGAAGAGGAGATTCATGGGACTATGTACAGACTCAAGAATGGTGAAGTGCAGAAAGCCAAAGCCTCAGATAATGTAAAAAATCCAACATCTCAGGGGGTCTGAGAGAACCATAGACCAGAAACCCACGGCCCAGCTTTGATCGTATGAGGGCATGATAGATCTTAAGCATGGAACATCTGTCCACTCCTCAAGAAGTGGAAGAAACGACACGGAGGATGTTCAGTGCCCTCAGTGTCTCCTCTTCCACAACTTGGGAACACAGAAGATGTACACTTGACATGAAGCTGCTTAATGTAAGGAATGAAATTAAGCTTATGGTCAAAGATAAGCCCAAGAACTTCGTCTTAAGAACCATTGGAAAAACAAAATCACCGAGATGGAACTCAGGATCAGGATGTAAGCCCCACTGTTGGCAAAAATGAATGCAAATGATTTTAGAGGAACAGAAGGTGAAACTATTTGCTGTGGTCTACCCAAAATAAGCAAGTGAAAGCGGTCTGAAACTGATGCTCAATAAACCTCTCATGTTTGACAACTGACTGGAAATGTGGAAGTCATTGACACAGAGGCTATTTGCAACAGTAGGAGAAAGTTGTTTAGTGACAGCATTGATCTTCATACTGTCACCTCAAAGGGTGACATTCAAGACACAGCCTTGAGGGATTCCAAGTTCCTGTGTGATGGATCGGGACAGGGTTGAACCTACAGGTATTTGGAAAATTCAGTCAAATAAAAAGTTACAAATGAAAATGGGTAAATGGCCATGCAACCCATAGGAATGGAGGTCTTACAAAATACCAAATCTCCATATATTGTCATAAGCCTTTTCAAGATCAAAGAAGATAGGAAAAAGATGCTATCTCTTGAGGAAGGCTTCCCTGATCAAGGTTAAGTCAAATCAGTGGGCCATGGTGGAGCGCTGTCAACAAAAACCACATTGGGTTGGCAAAAAGAGGTTGTTTGATTCAAGGAACCAAACAAGATGAGCATTAAATATTCTCTCCAAAACCTTACATGGAGAGCTAGTCAAAGCAGTTGGACAATAATTAGAAGAAATCTTGTGATCATTTCCAGACTTCGAAAAAAGGAAAATAGCCTTGTGCCAAGCATAAGGAACAACATCCTCCTGCCAAATCCAGAGGCAGAAGAGAGATGGTGAAGCATCACATAGTGAACATCATCAGATCTGACTGGTGTACTGCCAGATCGATGAAGAGCAAGCTTAAATTCCACCAGTGTAAATGGGAGATTATAATCATAGAGACGATCTGCCCAAAAGAGCAATCTCTCAGCTTGAGAGATGATGGCCAAGAAAATGTGAAAAGAAACCGAAGTCCTGGAAAGGTGGGAAAAGCACTCCCTTAGAGTATCGGCGATACTCTGTACATCAGCTACTTCTTGGTCATTGGAGAGCAAGGCAAAAAGGGGATGAGAAGCATACTTCCCATTGACTTTCCAAATCTTGTCCCAAGTGACTTTGGAAGTGGTTGTAAAAGAGATGCTGGTGGTTAACTGAATCCACGATTCCTTCTGACTTTGACGTCTGATCAGCCAAACATGGGCACAGGCTGCTGGAAAGCAACACGGTTGGAAAGAATGTGATAACTTTGAAAGATATCCCAGGCCCATTTTGCCTTCTGACAAAGAGGAGACCACCATGGATGAGGATACCATGGGAAATGTGTCAAGGTTTTGGGTATAGAACAGCTGCTTGAATAATACAATCAGTTACTGCCTTCACACAGTTGTTAATAGATGGAAGACTAAAGACAGCAGGATCAAGTTCTGAAAGAGAGCAGTGAAGAAGAGCCAATCAGCCTGCTCCAACTTCCACCATGACACACGGGTCAGGTGGCATCAACTGCAGCCAATTTCCCTCAAAAACTGTAGGAAAATTATCACTTTCATCCCTCCAAGGAAAATGTGGAGGTGAACAGATAGAGAGATCAACAGCAGTAAAAGACGGACTAGGTGCATGAAAACAGGTATAAGAACCAGTATTCAAGAGAGAAAGGTTATGATCTGAGAGCATATACTCCACAGAATGATCCCACCCATCAATATTAACACCACCCAAGAGGGGATTGTCTCCATTAAAGTCTCCCAACAGGAAGAAGAGAGACTGTTCTATAAGATCATCATGGTCTGATTGATCATAAGTCTCTCCTGGAGACAGGTGCACAGAACACATAGTGATGGTATGACCCAAATACAGATGGCTACAGCCTCCAGGGACGTATTGAGTGGCACAGACAAGGAGGGGACTTGCTGGTCAACTAGCAGCACCACACCTCCATTAACCTTATTGGCTTGGGTACCCTTTACTGCGCATGACACAAGGTTTTAGTGTCTTACATTCAAAATTTTACTTCTTTTTGTTTACATTATCCCAATTAGAAAAGCATAAAAACTTAGCTAATAATCCATATTTTAATAGTATACAAGTTTTAAGTTCTTAATTCTAAAAGGAAATATATAAAAAAAATCCTGAATTTCCACTAGTGCGACACACATGACACATTTTGTCTTAGCATGTCATCATCCCTATTTTATACATCACACCTCAAAAATGTACAAAATTAAACATAAAATACTCTCTATAAAATTGTTATTGCTCAAACAGACCATAACTTTTATAGCCTTCAATTTTGTTTGGTTACAGGGCTATTGAATAGAAAATCAGACCCCTCCTGCCACACCCACCTGTCACATCCTCTCTTTCACAATTCGTAGATAGTTCTCTCTTACGTTTCATTATATATTACCTATAACCAATAGAAAGTTAAGGTTTTCATATATCAAATGGCATATTGTATGACGTTGTGTTCTAAACAGATAACCGTCAATTTCACTCTGAGTAGCAACATCAGTTAACGACTAGCTTGGATGAATTTGTAACGGCTCTTGTCGTATAGTTAGAAAGCCAGGAAAATTTTTAGAAGTGAATTTGTCTACTTTTTGCATGATGTTAGTCTATATA
>NW_013665645.1:1525400-1532201 GCF_000517525.1 Limulus polyphemus | reverse complement strand
TATATATATATATATATATATATATATATACACACACACACAAACCTGAACCATAGGTAAACAGAGTGTCAAATTTTAAGCAACTGGAATTACAATGATGAAAGTAAATAAACAGCAATAACCGGACAAACTTACACATCAATAATGGGAGTCAAGAAATATGGCAAACTGAACTTGGAATTACAAGGCAATGTTTGATACTCAACTAAGCCTTAACAAATGTAGCTGGTATTATGAGCAGGCACAGAACACTGCAGCCAGAATTACCAAGATGGGGGGGGGGCATATTGACTGTTCTCAACTGGAGGAACTGGGTGCTATCAACACGAACTCCATATTACGAGGAGAATCTAGCATTGGCTGGTCTGGCTACCTCCCACATCTGACCACCTGGAACCATAACTAGAAGGGACGATGAGAAAAGGTTCCTAGCTTTGCCCTCTTCTCAAGAGGGTGGAAAGAGAAATTTTAGTATATGTATTTCACACTCTCAAGGAAAATCTCCATGGTCCACCACTCCAGCAGGTAGAAACTGGAAAACAATAAAGACTCTCATACTCCACTTGAAGAAGGAAGAGTAAAAATGTGGAGGAGAGTCTGGAGAAACAACACATCAGAGAATGTGCAATAGGTAACCGTGAAACCCTATTTTGAAAAGCAGGCTGTTCCTGATTTATTCAATCAAAGGATCGGCGAGAATGAGCAGCAATCCCCTTCTGCTTCACTTGTGATAGTTCATAAGTGATGGTCTGCCATATATGGAATGAGATATAAGTATAATGTAATATACATCACTAGGTAAGCTGCTAGTGATCTTGTGGAACACCACATCTCAAAAGTATGTGGTACACCATAAATGTAGTAGGTGCATATTTTAGTCTATATATAGGAGTATCTTAGCATACCTGACCAGGCAACACTCATCACAGAACAAGATCCTAGTAAGGAACTAACAGAAGGGAAGGACCCTGCAAAAATGAAAAAAGAATAATATAAACGAATACACTTAACAATGCACTTACATAGTTAGTGTGACAAAGTGTATGGGAAACATGAATGGCGAAAAGATCAGACTTATGTCGACCAGATGCCAACAGGAGAAGAAAATAGGTCTTAAAAAAAAGAAGATAGAGGGAACAGAATGAAAAGAGATCAGACAGAGGAAGTGATAAGGCATAAAGGACAACATTAAGAGGAAAAATATGAAATGTGTTGGACAAAGAAAACTGACAGCCTAAAACCATTGAAACTGAAAGATTTTGATCAAAAAGCCAAGAGAAAAACTGAGAAAGATGAGGCACAGTAGGACATAAAGGACTGAAACCATGTCTGATAGACCAATGATGCAAAGTAGACCAACATCATTGGTCAACTGACACGGTAGAGGAACTGACAGAACACGAAAGAAGAGAAGCAGCAACTGAGAAAGATGAGGCACAGTAGGACATAAAGGACTGAAACCACGTCTGATAGACCAACGATGCAAAGTAGACCAACATCATTGGTAAACTGACACAGTAGAGGAACTAACAGAATATGAAAGAAGAGAAGCAACAACTGAGAAAGATAGGGCACAGTAGGACATAAAGGACTGAAACCATGTCTGATAGACCAACGATGCAAAGTAGACCAACATCATTGGTAAACTGACATAGTAGAGGAACTGACAGAACATGAAAGAAGAGAAGCAACATGCTGTATCAGACCATATACATCTGGTGAAGGACCTGACAAAAGCCAAGCATGTAGCCAGAGGATGGAACTGGGAGGAAGATGTCCAAATGAGGTTGACAAAGGAGTGACAGAGACAAAGGGAGAGGAGGTGACATTTGCAAAGGTTCGAGAAGAGGGAACCAAAATTGAGCTGGCCAATACTGAACTACCAAGAATACTTGACACAGAGTGGACTGGATGAAGGAGAGAACCTTGGTGATGGGACATATAGGTGGGAAGGCCCTACCAATTTTGGCTGAAGGCATCAATATCCAATGCTTGCAAATGAGGAACTGGAGAAGTTTGGTGTTGAGATAAGTTGCAAATGTATTGATGTGGGGAATACCCATATTAGAACACACCCAATGGAAAACCTGGGGATCTAGGAACCATGCTGTAAGAAGTCCTTTGTGTAGTTGGAATAACAAATCTCCATCAGATTTCAAGCCTCCGGGATATGTCAAGCCAATAAGTGAATATTGTGCCCTTAAGCCCAAAAAAAGGAGTTCCAAAGTTTGTAAACACAAAGGCCTGGACTTGGTACCTCCCAGTCTGTTGATGTAGGAGACCTCCGAAGAGTTATTGGAATGTATTATAACCACACTCCCCTTCAGAGGATGAAGGAAAGAAGACAAAGCCCAACAAACCACCAATAGCTCCAAAAGATTGACATGAAGGTCTGATTCCTCAGAAGACCAAATCCCAGAGATTTACCGTACATCTAGAGATGCACCCCAACCCACAAGAGAAGCAACTGTGAATAGATGCTTCTCCAGGATGAAGGGGTGGAAGAGGAACACCAACCATAATATTGGTTCTGTTCAACCACCAAGTAAGATCTGTCTGCATAGAAACTGGAAGAATGACATGAAAATCTAAAGAATCCAAGAGGAAATTCCATTGAGCTCACAGTTCCCATTGAAGAGAATGCATGTGCACAAGCCCCAAGAGGAATAAGTGCTTCCAAAGAAGCCAGCATCCCCAAAAAGAGACGAACCTCTTGAGCAGGAAGAGAAGCAGAGGATATAGACTTGACTATCAATCTCTCCAAATCCCAAATAGGAAGGACAGATGGCTGTGCCTAACTGTGACATGAACTGAAGAATATACCCAAATGAATGAGATACTGAGAGGCAGAAAGAACTGATATCTCTAACTTGATCAACCAACCTACCCTTGCCACCTCCTGGAGGAGTAAATGAATATATATTACAGATGCTGCAAAGGATGGAGCCAGAAGAAACCAGTCATCCATATAATGATGAGTACTGAGACCTAAAGAATGGAGATGGTGAGCAAAAAGTGTGGACAATCCAAAAAAGACGTAAGGTGCCATGGCAAACCCAAACGGAAGGGCCCTGAAAACACATCCCTCATAAACAAACCGAAGAAATCGATGGGAGGAGGGAGATATGAGCATGTGAAGTTAATCATCTGCTACATCAAATTTGGTCATCTACAAACCCACAGTGAAAACCCAACAAAGGGACAGAAAGGATTCCATGGTGAAATGAGGAGGTTCCAGAAACTGATTGAGACAGAACAGATCTATGACTGGTCTCCAATCTCCAGTGTTTTTAAGGATGACAAACAGTCAAGAATAAAAACCTGGAGAAACTGGAAATACTGGTTTGATAGCATCTTTGAGCTGAAGCTCTGACACAGAAAGTCAAATGCAAGAAATCAGATCATTTGGAAGAGGGAATGGAATAGGGGAAGAAGAAAGGGAGAGAGTAGACCTGAAGTGAAGAGAAATATCTTAGGCTAAAACCTGGAGAACCCACTGAGCTGTAGAAAATGTTCTCCAAACCTCCATGAAGGAGTGGAGCCTGGCCTCTACAGGACTTGAATCCTCAGGGTAGTCACCGATACTGTTGCCAGCACTCTCAACATATGCAATTGACAAAAGGATAAAGGCGAGAAAGACTAGACACTGGTAAAGGATGAAGTGTGGACTTGGAAGGATGTGAAACAACTGTAGAATCAGGAAAAAATGAAGTGGAAGGCTGGGATAAATGATTCACCAAGGAACAGAGAGAAATATGTAACCTGGCCACATGAATCCAGGACTCCAAAGAATCATGGTGACTCCCAAAAACAGTATCACTCAAAAAAGGAGCTACCTGTAAGTCCAAAAGGGAAGAACGAGGGAGGCAAACTCCCCAAAATAGTGTGTTTCTCCCCAACAACAAACAAGTCATGTAAGGAATGAAAGGGTAGACAAGGAATGTCTAGCCAAAGTCTACCACAATAGAGAACTGAGTTCCTTCAAAAAATCATCAGGAGAAAGGCAAAAAGCCTCTGATAACAGGTGCATTGAAGAGAGGTAACACAAAACATGATTAGAAGTGAGGCGAATTCTCAAAAATTGGGCCTGAGACAAAAAAAGACAGTAGCCTCAGGGTTAGGACCCCATAGAGGTAAAAGAGGGCTCAAATATTGACAATTCAAATACAGACTTGGAGAATGATGAAAGACCAAAGCATGTTGCTCAGAAACACAAGGGAGGTGAGGCATACCAAAACCCAAAAATCTTTGAACATGAACCTCTATATCTGGGGAAGGGAAAAAACACCAAATAATCTGAAGAAAGGAGCTCACTTAATAGGGAATAAGATGAATAATAAGACAGAGGAGAAAGTTAAAAGTATCACAAACCTGAGTATTCAACTGTAGGAATGACCATGAAGGTCAAACATCCTCCATTGTTGCCTAAAAAGAAGGCACAGCAAACAAAAAACATGGTCAAATTCCTCATCCGCATACCCCTTATTGTCAGCACGCACCACCTCCCATGGAGAAGATGAAGAACCAGGCCCCGTGTAGGAACCTAACTCCTGCTGAACCAAAGCCTGCACCTCCATAATCTGTATAGTATTGCACTGTACTTTGTGATCAAAATAAGCCCTATTTCCAATTCATTCTTATCCTTACTTAGCATAAACTTTGCCACAACTGTTCATTTGGCAAATATGCCACCTTATATCAAAAATTTAAAGTAATTCCAATAAAAACACTGAAATGCATTTTTAAGATTTAAAATTCCTTTTTCTGTTATATTTGCTGGGAATGATGTTGATTAACTGGCTTTTGTTTTCAATGCTGGATGATTGCTAAGCTTTTGGTACTGATTTGTGTTGCACGTGCAACTTGAATCCGAGATGTTTCAAAATATTCTTTCAATTTAGTGATGTTAAATGTACAAATGTCTAGAACTTGACACAAAACTCACAGCCTGTAAATCTTACCAATGCCAAGAAGACATACATTTGAAGAGTATTGTGATACAAAATCAGTTATTATTAAAACCTATTAAAAAACAAAAGCAGAAGATTTGTTATAAAATCGATTGATTTGTGAAGTAGGCCTCATTCATGGTAGTTTCACTCATGTGCACAATAACAATTTTGTGTCAGGATGCAGATGTTTTTAATATTGCTGGATAAAAACACATTTTAAGAAGTTAGGCCTAAATTACAGCCTAATTTTTTTTTCAATTTTAGAACAATGCCTGATTTTATTTTGGGACTGCTAATAAGTGCTATGCAATTTTTACCAACCATTATGTAAAATTATTTTGTGCACAAATATTTGAAAAATTATTCCCTGATTTGTGTATATCAATGTCTGATAATCATTTTGTATATTACCAGTATCTAGCCAGAATTATAAACATTGAATCCATGTCAATTTCTTATAATTTTGCTCCCACATGATTTCTAAAGAGATACCCTAACAAATTTTTATTATTTTATGCTTACCTCGTCTTTAGACAGATCTTTAACATTCTTGTATCCACACCAAAGTCCACCTTGTTCTTTTCCTTCTTTACAGCGAAAATAATGCCTACAAATTCAGAAAAACATAAAACAAAATTGTAAGAGGTTTAACTAAGCTGAAAGTTCAGAAATAAATATCTAAAAAACAGATAACAGTGTATCTATTTTATGTAGTCAGATACCAGGTTAAACCTTTTTTTGTGGAAAGATGTGAATTCAACTATTCCAGCAGATTTGCAAAAGGGAAAATAATGTTGATTCCAAAAATAGAAAAAAGAGGAATCAATATCCAAAAAAAAAAAAAATATTTTATTACCCTTTCTTACATTAATTGCAAATTAATTTTAACAATTATCAAAACTAAAAAAATTATCATTATCATGGTCATATTATTAACTGGTTTGTACTCAAAACTTGAAACCTAATTATGATAAATGCTGTAATTTACAGTTTGTTGCTTAACATATTGTATTAACAAGGTTTGGGGAAAAGAAAGACAAAAAGAAGACAAAATTAAGCAGAATTTAACCTACTTTTGTACAGTTTTTCTCTAAAGA
This sequence comes from Limulus polyphemus, assembly GCF_000517525.1. Classification (NCBI taxonomy): domain Eukaryota; kingdom Metazoa; phylum Arthropoda; class Merostomata; order Xiphosura; family Limulidae; genus Limulus; species Limulus polyphemus. The sequence goes on along the minus strand of NW_013665645.1, from coordinate 1,526,152 downwards.
TCTGAAATAAGCTATCTGAAACATATCACACACATAAATATACACAGACATAGATATTTTTTTTTTAAATGATGAGAAGAAAAAAAAAGAGGATGTAGGAAAGAATTACTTGAAAAACCTGCAACATTTACTCCATAAAAGGGGCATAAATTCTTACATATCCTTAACTTGGAATGATATCAAATCACATACAAGGGTTTTCATTCTATAAGCTACTATGTGGAAGCTTCCTCAAGGAAGGGACAGATAACATTGTAACAATTATGCTGGAAAGATGAGTACTATATCTCTGTAAGTTCAAAAAAAAAGGATCATGCACTCTTAGAGATACAAGTATAATTAATACAGAAAATTTATAAATTTTATAAAGAGAAATAGGGATCGATGTATATGTAACCTAGCTAGCTATAAAAACATAGAATGTTTTAATGCTACAAAAAGTGTTGAAACAAGAAAGTCAAAACTACAAAAACAGAGTTACTTAAAATTTAAAAAAAGTTTGTCCCTACTTTTGCAAATCACTGTAATTATATTAGTATGTTTTATAATATTTAAAAATTTATTATACTTGTTTGTTTACTTTTTATTAGCTATATTTTTGTGCACCAGCAATACCAAGCATGTTAATTATATACCCAAAGTAGTGCATCATCCATATTATATATATATATATATATATGTGTGTGTGTGTGTGTGTGTGTGTGTGTGTATATATATATATACACACACACACACACACACACACACACACA
>NW_013665645.1:1524113-1525259 GCF_000517525.1 Limulus polyphemus | reverse complement strand
CGTTGAAATAGTGAAATTTTAATTCACTCCATAAACACATATATAGCAATTTAGGTGGTTTTATAAGTACAGTAAGCTTTAGTTTTGCTCAGCCAATACTGTGAAAGAGTCATTTTTAATATTCAGACATTTTATAGGTGGTTTTAAACAGAATACTTTATGTCAACCATTTCGTTTCATAAAGATCCCTACTATTAAGTACTACCATACTTAATGATATATTCTAGAACACATTTTATAACCAGAAAAATAAAATAGGATTTGAATTAACTGAGGAGTGATGTGGAACAGCTCAGGTAATATAATTAGAATGGTTAAACGGAATTCTAAGATAAATATTTCTACGATATGACATGTCCTTACCCAATTTTTTCACTAAGTGCTTTATTAGTAAGTTTAAAATTCTTCCAGTAAACTTTAAGACAAGAAGAAATTGCATATATATGATCCAATTAACTAAGATAAACTCTCCATTAACCCTATCACCCTGAGTATATTTTACTGCGCATGACACAAAATTCTAGTGTCTTACATTCAAAATTTTATTAAACACCATTTTGTTTATGTTATACCAATAAGAATAGCATAGAATCTCAGTTAATAATTCATATTTTAATAGTATACAAGGTTTAAGTTCATAATTTTACAAGGAAATATTTTCAAAAATCCTGAATTTCCACTAGTGTAAGACATGTGACAAATTTTCTCTTGGCATGTCATCATCCCTATTTTATCAACCACCCCTAGAAAAAGTATGAAATTAAATGGAAATTACAATCTATAAAATAACTATTGCTCAGACAAACCATAATTTTTATCGTCTTCAATTCTGTTTGGTTACAGAGCTATCAAAGAGAAAATCAAACCACTCCTGCCACACCCACCTGTCATATTCTCTCTTTCACAATTTGTTGAAAGTTCTGTTTTATGTTTCATTATATATTACCTATAACCCATAGAAAGTCAAGGAAAATCAAATGACGTATTGTATAACGTTATGTTCTGAACAGTTAGAAGTCAATTTCACTCGAATTAGCAACATCGTTAACGTCGGAAAGTTAACAACTAGAGTGGATGAATTTTTAACGGCTCTTGTCGCATAGTTAGAAAGCCAGGAAAATTTTTAGAAGTGAGTTTGTCTACTTT
>NW_013665645.1:1518390-1524103 GCF_000517525.1 Limulus polyphemus | reverse complement strand
TTGGTGTATTATTTAAGTAAATAAAAATTGTTAAGTGCTTTACTATAATCACTAAAAAAAAAATCAGGCTTAACTCTATTCGACAATTGAGGGCAAGAAAAAAGAAGATTGGGTAAGTACTTTATTTCTTGTTTTTTATGATTATTCTTTATTTATTATTACAAAAGTAACTAAAATCTAAAAATACATATCTTTTTTAGTTATTTAAGACTAGATTAGATAAAATAAATAATAATAATAATATAATTAAAATGATTCACAATGCACACATGCGAGCAGCTCATGGGTAATGTAATTCAAGTGATTTACAACTTTTATGGCATAGATAGTAGTTAGTCACAGTTCAAAGAGTAGTAAAAAGGGCAATAAAACAATAAAATTTAATTATGAATAGATGTATTATGTTACGAACTTAGAGCTACTTAGGATAAACAAATGTAGTTTCATGTTACAATTTGAAGTCATTCTAGAAAGAAAAAAAGAGTAATTTAGGTTTATTTAAATTTTTTTTGGTGGTTACGAGGTTGGTCGAATTGACCGATCCCATTTTGAGATAGGGTAGTGAAAATAACAAATAAACTATAAAGTTTTACTGAAAAAAAAAACGTTTGATATGCATTTAGGAGGTTTTACAGATTACACTTAGGAAATTTGAAATTTTTGAGAGGAGGAAAAGTATTTTAATTTTAACATGAAAATACTTTGCAAATGGACTATAAAAAAATACTCAATATATTCATGGACAAATCTTTATTTTTATTAAAAATACTTCACTAAACAATATGATTTTTTGTATGTGAAAGACTTGTAATGTTAACTGAAAAATTGCCAAATTTTGTGAAGATATACACACTATATTGAGTACAAAAAAGGTTGTGGTCAGTCAAATTGACCAAGCCCATATTGAGAGTTTTAAAAAACAATAGTACATAATGAATCAATTCCTGCCTAACAAAATCTAAAATGAACTTGTTGATACTTTTATGATACCAAAATAGTTTATGACATTTGTAGAATCATCCATCCTCTTCTTACAAATAGATTTATATCTCACACTTTACAAATCCATGCTAGTAATACAATCTATGTTAAATTTCTCACCTTTTTTCACCAGAAGATGTGGATTTCAAACACTGTAGTTCAACAACACTTCCACTATGCTTGGTACAAAGTGATGGCAAAATACTATGAATAAAAGAGTTTTATATGAGACAAAAAATTCAAAGAAACAATTACTTAAAACAAGGAGCTGTATAAATGAATTGCACATTTGCAAGTACAAGGCAGCTAGTTCATAGCCTGACCTAGATTTTTTTCCCAGACAAAACCTTTTTAAGGAGTGTACAATTTTGTAACAGAATTAAACATTCTACCTATAACTAAAAAGTTAAGTGAAAGCAAAAAAATTGCATATTTCTTTTATCCCTCTAATAGATATATTGTGGAAAAACAGAATATAAGCACAAAAATGCTTGTCAAAGAGTTTATAATTGAGATTGAACTAAATAGTATGTATGACTAATTCTCCAAATTCACAATTTCTACATGTGTACTGTGAGAAAACACTGATGGCAACTTTAATTCTGTTAACTGCAATTCCAATTAACACTACATGCAGGTATGATCAAATGTTAACATAGAAAAAACATTTAACACTTTCTGTCAGCAGAGGTAATTTTAGTCTGTAGGTATATTTTGGTGTGTGAACTTTTAAAGTTGTGACTTCCAACTCCTGAACTAGTAAATAAAACAGACAATTTACATGAAACAAGCATAGTAACATGCTATTGAGCAAATAATTCTAAACTTCTCATCTTATAACATCAGTGAAGTTTAACTGCCTTATCATTCAGATAAAGTATTTTTTTTAGTGGCCACATTAACATTCATGTGCTGAGTTGAGTTTTTGTTTTCTTATTTGCGCAGTTTAACACGAATATTTATTTCTAAACACTTATAGCAAAGACAGACCATGCATGATGACAAATGATAAATAACACGTAGATCTTAGACTAGGAATAAATACATAACTCATTCAATCTCCATAAAAGACCTCATTACATGCATCTCATGATTTTTTTTCCAAATTTCCAGAACAGTTAATAAACACTACTTATTAAAAATGTTTACTACAAAAAAAAAGAGTTGTGTGTATTTCATATAAATAACAAAATTTTCACTAAAATATATTTTGTCTCTAAAGCTTTTCTATTCCCAATATGGCAGATACTGACATTGTCTCACCTTGCATAATATTAGGCTAAGTTTTGTACTTCACATCAACCTGAAAAACAACTTCTATGTAAAGTTGTTGAAGGATAATTGTTCAGGTCTCCACGAAACCTACTACTGTTTATCATGATGTCAGAAAAACACAAAGGTCAAGAAATCTTGATACAAAATGATAATACCCTGTGACCCAGTACTACTGTTTATCTTCATTGATATTTAATTTACAAACTGATTTAGATTTCTGATAGGTTGTTTAGGCAGAGTATTCATAATGAATCTAAGTTTCAAATGGAGAGCAACTGCCTATTGTAGAAACCTACAAATGTAGAGAACGACATTTCGTAAGTCTTCCGCCTTTCGTCTTTGGGTGGAGAGAAAGAAAGAAGAATCCTTCAGAAGCGTCTCATGGACATTCCCCAAGAGGAGATCTTCGGATTCAAAGATCATATGTGGGAGACCGCACCACTACTGAACCAGGTATACTCTTAGCCCATTATGGAAAGATGTCACATATATATGGGTGGAAAGACAGAGGAGCACATCCAAGTTGGAGAGAACTATAGCAGGATAAGGATCGAAACCATATAATATTTATTAAACTCAATCCCAGAAAACATAAAATTGAGTAGGATTAAAAGGATGTGCTCTTAGATGTAGAGTGGGTAGTGTACGACAAACCATACATGGCCAGTTAACTACATCCAAAACCCATGCTGCTGGGAACCAACATCCATGCAGGGTAGGATGAGGATCATGTCATCAGTAAGTCAATTACAATCCAAAACCTAGCCACTGAGTACTGACATCTATGTGGGGGTAAGAAAGAGGATCATAAAGCCGGGAAGTCAACTACAATCTAAAACCCAGGCCATTATGAACCGACATCCATGTGGGTGGAGGAAAGAGGATCATACTGGCAAAAAGTCAACTATAATCCAAAACCAAGCCATCTGGTAGGGATAGGAAAGAGGATCATACTACCTTCACCTCAAGTTCATGAGACTGGGGGAATCTCATATCCCCCGACCCATGAATAAGGCATGTGGTAACAATGTGAGAAATTGATTGATCGATCTGGAAACCTGACATCAAAAATATATTTGTGTAATGTTAACCCTTCTCATTAAAACTTAAAATGACACGAACCGCTCCAAGCACAGTAACATCCTCTAAATAATAAGAACATCGAAGGATAGAGGAAGGGGAAGAACCATAGTAATCTGCAAGTACCTCCATCATGACAAACACAGCTTGGGTAATAAGAGTATATATGAGTGAGGGAATAGAGACATTTATAATAAATGTGTGAGGTCTTATGTTGATTGGTTTAGCTTTAAATCAAAAACCCAGCCACTGGGAATTGACATCCATGTGGGGATAGAATGAGGGATTCCAATCAAGAGGGTGAACTGCAATGTTACATCACAGAACACCACCACCCTACTCTCAACTGAATGGTTTTAGAATCATTTACTTATTATTTGTGATTTTCTTAACATATACAGGAGGATGCCTCTACCATCCACCACCCCAGTGGCTTTGAACTTGAAAGTAGTAAGGACTCTCAAACTCCACTAGAAGAAAAAGGGAACAAAAGTGCAGTGGAGAGTCTGGAGGAATGACAACACCTGAGAGAGTGCAATGGGTGACCATGAAACCCTATTTTGAAAAGCAGACTGATTTATTCAATACAAGGCATGGCAGGGATGGGCAGCTATCCCCTTCTTCTTTACCCATGTAGTCCATGGGTGAGTATGGTCTGGGATGGGCAAACTAATGAAGCAAACATGTCGCAAGGATAAACCTACAAGCATCTCAGCAGTGTGCATTTTTTGGCCATGGAAATCATAATATGTAAGTCAACAAGGTCTTACAGTGCAGATTTGAATGGTTAATGAATACCTTGTCAGGCACCACTCGCCACAGAGCAGGATCTAGACAATGAGTAGCAACAGACAAAAAGAACGAAAAGGGAAAAAGGCGTTGAAAATGAAGAAAAGAGAAATAAAAGATAACTTATCCAGTCAAAGTATCACTGAAGTCTGAAGAATGGCTACAGGTAGAAGACGATAACCTGAAGCTGAAGATACCACGATGCAAATAGTGAGGTATGAATGTATGAGGGGTAGTTCACATACCCGATTGATGAGTTTCCTCCAAGGGACGATGGAGAAGAGACACCAATGAAAAAGTTAGGTGTCTGATTTGATGAAAAGACACCTAGAACAAAGTATGGGAAGAAGAGGATACAAAAGAATAACCAATCGAATTAAAAGCCGAACCAAATTGGTGAACATGGAAGGAGAAAGATCACAAACAGAGGATGTCTGTCAAGGAATAAAGAGGCAAGAATGGGCACCACAGAAGGAAGACATGCAGGCAATATGACAGCAAAGAGCGCATACAAGATGAAGGTGGGAATGAAAGGAAGGGAAATCAGTGAAAAGGAGGAGTTACCCTCTTGAGCCATCAAAGTTTTGGAGAAGAAAGAGCAATCTGGATAAAGGAGAATATATGTGGAATGATATAGAGTACATGAAACATCAATGGTAAATAAATCTGACCTCTGATATCCACAGGCTAAGAAGAACAGGAAATAAGTCTTAAGATAGAGGTGAAACAATAAGCACATGGACAGTGGTTCAAATGGAAGCAAGGTAAGGCAGTGAAGGACCACATTAACCCTATTGCCCCAGGTACCCTTTACTGTGCATGACACAAGGTTTTAGTGTCTTACATTCAAAAGTTTAATGAACTACTTTTTGTTTATGTTATACCAATTAGAATAGCATAAAATCTTACCTAATAATCCATATTTTAATAATATACAAGTTTTAAATTCTTAATCATGCAAGGAAATATATACAAAAATCCTGAATTTCCACTAGTGTAACACACATGACACATTTTGTCTTAGCATCTCATCATCCCTATTTTATCTATCACCCCTCGAAAATGTACGAAATTAAATGTAAAATACTCTCTATAAAATCGTTATTGCTTAAACAGACCATAATTTTTATATCCTTCAATTTTGTTTAGTTACAGAGCTATCAAATACAAAATCCGACCCCTCCTGCCACACCCACTTGACACATCCTCTCTTTCACAATTCATTGATAGTTCTCTCTCTTACGTTTCATTATATATTACCTATAACCAATAGAAAGTCAAAGTTTTCCTCTATCAACTAGTGTATGTAAATATCAATGGTGTATTGTAAAACATTGTGTTCTGAACAGATAACCGTCAATTTCACTCTGAGTAGCAACATCGTTCCTATGGGAAAGTTAATGACTAGTTTGGATGAATTTGTAACGGCTCTTGTCACATAGTTAGAAAGCCAGGAAAATTTTTAGAAGTGAATGTCTACATTTTGCCTGTTATTAGTCTATATCCTTTGGTGTATTATTAAATTAAATAAAAATTGTTAAGTGCTTTACTATAATCACTAAAAAAAAATCAGGCTTAACTCTCCTCG
>NW_013665645.1:1505606-1517580 GCF_000517525.1 Limulus polyphemus | reverse complement strand
ATGTAATTCAATAGCGTAATGTGAGCTGCATGTTCCCCAAGTGATTTACAACTTATAACGGCACTGATAACAGTTAGACACGGTTCAAATGGCAATAAAAAGGGCAATAAAACAATAAGACTTAATTATAAATAGATGTATAACGTTACGAACTTAGAGTTACTTAGGATAAACGAATGTAATTTCATGTTACAAGTTGAAGTCATACTAGAAAGAAAAGAAGGTTAATTTAGGTTTATTTAGATTTTTTTTTTTGGTGGTTCACTAATCCCATTCTGAGATAGGGTAGAGAAAATAATATATGTAAACTATAAGGATTTATTAAAAAACGTTTGAAATGCATTTCAGAGGTTTTAGGGATTACACAAAGGAAATTTGAAATTTTTGAGAGGACAAAAAGTATTTTTAATTTTAACATGAAAATTACTTTGCAAATGGACTATAAAAAAATAATCAACATATTCATGGACAAATCTTTATTTTATTAAAAATACTTCACTAACCAATATGATTTTTTGTATGTGAAAGACTTCACCAAATTTTGTGAAGATATACCTAATATATAGAGAGATATAAGTATTAAATTTATATCAACTTTAAACAAGTTACAGAAGTTCACGTGACTCGGTCAAATTGACCAACCCTGTATTGAGAGAGTTAACATCCCAATCCGGAAGGACAGCCCCACTGAGGTGGATGACGAATCCAGAAGGAATGCATCAATAGAGAAAGAATAGCTCTATGGTACTGAGAAAAATGAAAAGTGTGGGTCAAGGCAGGCCGGTAACCTGTGATCAAAAAGAGAAGTGAGGAGATCCACAATATGAGGAACAGTGGATCGAGTGGGTGAAGACCTCTGACCCAAAGACCAGTAGTGGAAAATGTTCCATTTATATTTATAAACCTACCTGGAGGAATGGCAAATGGAACTAGTTAGAAAAGAAGCTACCTGTCAGAAAAAACTGGATCTTCTTGCCAAGGACCTGATAAAAACCAGGTGTAAAAACATAGGACACAAAGGTGTGGATAAAACACTGGTGACTGAGGTTGATGAAGAAGAGATGGAGTAAAAGGAAGAGATAACAGAGGGACAGTTTGGAACTGAAGTAGCCATGGGAACCACAGTTGAGCCGACTAGTAAGGAGCAATCAAAATAAACTGACACAAAGTGGCATGGATAACTGAAATCACCCTGTGAAGAAGGTTAATGGGAGGATAGACATACAAGTATTTATTGGTCCAATCCTGAATAAAAGCATTTACAGCTAGAGCAAGAGAATGAGGAACTGGAGACCAAAACAGAGGTAAATTAGTAATGAGAGATGTGGCAAACACATCGAGGTGAGGAGTACCCCACTAACAGTAAAGCCACTGAAAAATAAGAGGATCAAGAGACCACTCCATTGGATAGACTTTGTCTGGATGGGAAAGCCAATCCGCAACAAGATTGAAAGCACCCGGAAAATGACATGCAATGATACAAATATGGGGCATGTAGGACAAAAAAATAAGATCCAAATCATGAAAACATAGTGATTGAGAACAGGTGATGCCTTGGTGATTGAGATAAGCAACCAATGTAGAATTGCCAGAATGTATCATTACCAGACAATGCCTGGCCAGATGGAGAAAATGAATCAAATCACAACATTAAGCCAGAAGCTCCGGGATGTTTATATGATAATACCTCTCGGCCACAGACCAATGTCACGAAGCTTCCTGTTGATCGACTCACACACCCTCAGCCCTGAAGGGACTAACGAGTCTGTGAAAATGTGTAAATTTGGACAAAGAGGAGGAAGCAGGACACCCGCCGACATGCGTGTCTTGTTCAACCACCAATGCAGATTGCTGACAAGGGAAGGTGGAGGGAAATAGGAGCCTTCAAATGATCCCGCGCAAGATTCCACTGAAGAGACCACCTATGTGCAAGACCTAAGGGGATAAAAGTTGCCATGGAAGACTACATCCCCAAAAGCAACAGAACCTTGCAAGCTGTAATAAAGGGAGTAGTAAGGGTGTGGAGAACTGAAAGCTCCATTGAACAAAGTTGAAGAGAAGGTTGGGCCCCACTGAGATGGGTGTTGAAAAAAACATCCAAATGGACAAGGTATTGGGTAGGCAGAAGGAAGGACTTCTCCAATTTGATTAACCAGCCCACACGAGCCACCTCCAGGAGCAGCCGATGAGTGTGATTGGGCAGACCTCAGTTTCAAACAAGCTAACAGTAGCCAGTTGTCCATGTAATGATGGAAGTGCAACCCTTGACAAAAAACATACATGGCCAAAGCAAACCTGAAGGGCAGTGCAAGAAACTGATAAACCACCCCATGGTGAATGAACCAAAGATGGCGTCAAAACTGACATGATATCAGTATATGCAAGTAAGCATTCGCGACGTCCACCTTGGTTATCCACAAACTTAGAGAAAAAGCCCACCTGAGGGTGAGAAAGAACTCCATGGTAAAGCAGGGTAAAACCAGAAAATGACTGAGGCTGGACAAATCTAACATAGGCCGCCTGTCTCCAATTTTCTTGGGGATAACAAACAGCCTGGAGAAAGATGATGGACAGTTTCAAAAGCCTGTTGAGATAAAAGGTCTTGTACTGCCTCAGACAGACATTGACTGGTAGTAGGATCCTGAGGCAATGGGAAGAAACTGGGTAGCTGAGACAAAAGAGGAGGGGAGGACAAATTTGAACAAGCGAGCTCCCACTGGACCAGAACCCACTGGGTAGTCACCAGTACTGTTGGTGACGTGACCATCTAAGTTGAATAAAATGACAAGATGAGGAATCCCTGGAGAGAGGAACACATAAAGCCTGAGAAGGAAGAGGATGAGAATCAGGAAAAGGGGCTTGTCCCGGCTCTGACTGTTGATGCACTGACTCCACACGTGTTCCCAAAGTCTCAGACACATCAACAAAAACATACTGCCAAAGAAAAGGGGCCATACGTAAATCCCCGAGATAAGGGGTGGTAAACAAACCTGGGACAAGGCCACGTATCTATCCAGGAGATCCCAACAACAAAGACCACATGTGTAAAGTGAGAGCCAAAGACAACAAATGTGCTAACGTGGAGGTAATGAGCGAGTCTCTCCCTCAAAAAACCCTGAGGATCACCTTGGAAAGGAGATGTATTGTAGATAAATACCATAGAAGGGTAAGACGAAGGCAGGAAAACTAGGCATGAGATAAATGCATAGGAAAATCAGGTTATGCCCCATGGGTAAAATCGACCCCAACTGCTGAGAGTCTAGAAACGGACAGTCAGCCTGATGGTAAACTAATGCAAACTGATCCTTAGCATGTATTGGGTGAGGCATGCTAGCACCCTCAACCAACTGAGAAACAAAATGCTCAGCATGAACCCTAATATCTTGGAAAGGGAAAAAAAGCAAATACTGAGATAAAGAAGTATCATGCAACAAAGAAGGTCAAGGATCATAAGAAATCGACAAAACATCACATACCCAAGAAATCATGTCTAAAAATGCGGCATTAGGCAGAGCTGATTCCGTAAGAGGGGCATAGGAAGACATGGCAAAATCCAGTGGTGGAAAAAGCCTATGAAAATCCTCGTTGGCCCAAACAGGTTCAGCTTGTTCAGAGGAAGTGGGGCAAGTTCAGGAGAAAGAGGCTGACCAATATAACAATTAATCTCAAGGCAGATAAATCCAATGATGGGTCTTCCCTACCTGTAGCCTGATAGTGCTAGTAGGAGGTACAATACGTGAAGTGGTAACATGAACCTCAGAATTTATATTTGAAATATAAAATCAAACACAAATGTTTGATGGAAAATAAAATTGAGAGTGAGAAAAAAGATTTGGAAGTTAAGTTAACTAAAAAATTCATCAACTATGTAAAGATAAAAAACAAATAATGTAGAAATTCCACTTTGGAAAGTAAACTCTTTAAATTCATGAATTTGACCAATATGAAGAGCACACAAAAAAAATATCTTGACACGGGTAGTCCCAAACGAGAAGTGATAGTTCGGTAGAATTGAATAGAAGGAGTCACATTCGTTAAGAGAGTATGTCGCACTCTTATTGGTGGAGGGTTGTTGCATGATGATTTACATGTGAGACGCATTGGAATCAGTCAATTCCAGATGGGTGGGAGCTTCAAGGCTTGTGGCATGTGGAAAACATTGTTTGCATATAGAAGGCAGCACTGAACGAGAATAGCTATATATGTGAGTGAGGGTAGTGCACCGTATCAGAAACCCTATTCCATATCTTTTCAACTTGACTTTAATATTATTAAAGTGTTTAAATGATCTATAATGTGTAGATCATATCTGCATAAGGTAAAAAAAACATTCTAAAAAGTATAAAATCTTTCAACAAGGTGACTCTTTAAGCATATCACAAAACAATAGAAAAATCCAGGCTTTAGTACTGAACACAGTTTACTAGTGCATAACTAAACTTGTAACTATCTTGGGAAAAGTTAACACAAACTCACTGGGTTCCTTAACTTGATATCTTAATATTTAAGATTAAAAATGAATGTTCTTTGAGATAATTTTTAGGACTTACATAATTGCTTTTGACATGCTTCTTAAACTTTGCAAACAGTTTTTCTAGTTTCAGTTTCTTTGATAGCATGATCAATTTCTGCATTTAGTGAAGCTTTGGTAATTTTCATTATTTTATATTGTTATCCATCAGCTTCATTGTCAAATTTATAATTAAGATGGTGCAGCTAAAACTTTAAGGTAAAAATACACACAAGTTCTTAAAACTAATATAAATTATCAAAAGTCTGCATGCAAAGTTAATTTCATTTTTAGCTTAACACAGAGGTATAACAAATTCCATAAACTTACTCGGCTGGTTCGCAAAACAAACATTCAGGCCTCAAAGGACAAATGTAATAACTCTTTCCAAACTTGGAGTTATTGTCACTAGTTCCTGTTTTCAGGTAGCACAGCTTACCTATAAAAATGTAAGTAGAACTTAAATTAGAAGTTTTTTTAACACTAAACAAAATGAGAATATAGAACTATGTCTTCTGTATTATCTTTCTGTGAGAACAAAATCTGTTAAAAAAAAAATTGTACGATGCACAGAAAACAAGGAAGTTTCAATAGCTATTAAAATTAACATTTTAGTAGTAGGGCATGACATTAACATGTGCCTTGTGACAAATGCTCCTAAATATCATGTTGGGCATGTAAAAATGTGACATAAAAATATTGTGGCTTTCAGCCAGTATAAAGTAAACATATTTTTGTACCTTGAACTTATGGCTTTGTAAATATAGGGTTTCTTTTGATATTGTCTATTAACCTGTAGATAATTTGACTGATTTCTATTAAGTTGCTAAATAAACTGATGTTGAAGCAAGATTTGAATCTTTGTTGGGCATATATAGAAAGATAATGCATATATATATACAAGGCCCAGTTATAGGTCTCAGCAATACTGTTTAGTATCACAGCTACACCTAAAGTGTAGCTTTACATTATTGCATAGTTGTGTAGATTTCTACAATCCAAGAACTAGATTTAAACCTACATCTAAAACAAATCATAAAGTGTCCAAATATGGTTTCAATTTGATATGTACGATCATAATTGATTAGATACAAATCTAGATTAATGTAAAACTAATTAAGCTCTTTGTTTCTGCCATGGGGTAGTATCTGCCTGGTGCAGGAAAGCCCCCAGACAAGAAAGAAGATAATGTGTTTGGTTATTTTGGTTTTTGAAGTAAAACACAGAAATATTTTTACAGCATCCAAGTCTTATGACATCTAAAAATTTCGATGATTGTGTGTGTGGGCAATACTTAAAAAAAAGATGTTAATTTTGTGCCAGAATAGTAAAATATAAACCAGAAATATTTAGCTTTATTGCAACCTTTAACTACCATCTCTTATATGTGACAAACATAAGGTCTTCTTTTTACTCCCTTCCTCAATCACTTACTATCCACCATTTACAATGTATTGATTTTGTGTGATTACAGAATGTGATCATGTGTCTCCATTGACAGAATCTCTAAACTAGCTATCTGCTATCACAAAGTACCACCTCTGCCAGACATATCCTTGGGGAGGAATACTTATAACAGAGGTAATCATATCTGAATTATATTATTATACATTGTTTCAGAAATCATAATGTACCTTTACTATAACCTTCAGATAGTCTCACATTGAAAATGGAGGAAGGGAAATGCCTGTTACTCTCCTATCAAAGAAAGCACTGCTTCTGTAACAGACCAAGTAAATAAATGGTGACATGAAATTACGTAACCAAGCAAACAACATTGTCAGGTCTTACTGTAGTGTTATGTCAGATCGTCTGGGAGGGAGGGGGGGGGGTTGATCTCTGAATCAGTTTGGAACACCACAATGCCCCACAGAAACACAGCAGGTGGTCTAATGACCTATGTGAAAGGTAATCCTCAGTACTCACCTAAATCAATACTAAGGTAAAAGAGAAAAACAACAAGCAACAAAACAATGTTATACTTCAAAATTAATGCAGATAAAAAAATTATTAAAAATAGAATATAAAGAAAGGATGTACCTTCACTGCACCAAGATAAATGATGGAACACACATGTAAGGCAAATATCATGTAAAGGTAGTACATAAAAGATGAATGGCCTTGGATTACTGAAAGTATGATTTGATTACACACAACATTCTCACATAGGAAGTGTTTTTCCCACTGCAACTGGCAAACAGTAAATAAGAGATAAGGAAGCAATAACAGAGAAAAATTACAACTTAGCATAATGTATGGACAACAAGGAGTCATGTGGTCCTTCAAGGCTGTCCTTACACAGCCACTTTTGATAAAAGTGAAAATTTAAACCAGTTTCTTTTTAATTTATGAAGTCTCAACATAAACAAACTAGAAATAAATACTCAACCACTTATTATTATTAGCTTTGATATAGCTACTATAGCATGCAGTCTACCGCAGTATCCATAGTCTACCAAGATCCACCAGACCATATTACCCCTACCCCAGAGGGATCATAGAAGACCCCACCTGATCTGTCTATTTAACTAAGTGTAAAAGTCTTGGTAGACCACACGCTATTGTAGCACCGCATTTTTCTATTCTTTTCGAAAATGTGATGACATACTAAGACATGAGATTCAATGTTTGAGTTAACTATTACTGTCAAAGAAGCATAAATGTTGCTTGCATCTGGAATTATGGGGAGTACAGGTACACATTTTTATACAAGTGTATTTGGATTTGGCTTACAAAATATGGTCATCTTATTCTACTTCAAAGATATAAATTTTAGTCTTTACGAAGGGAACAGCTTCTGAAATCCACCCCACATCCTCCATAGCTTGTTAAATACTGATGAGAGAAAAAAAGCATTTAGATGCCCAGTCTCTCCCAGTTAAGGCAAACAAAAATACTCCTCCTCATATTTTTAAATGTCTAACTTCCATTCTATTTCCTTTTAACCTTAAAGTTTCAAAAGCAAAAATGAAGCTGTTTGATTAATGTTTAGTTCAGGATATATCTTGTGAATCTACAAACTTTCCTTCATGCATAGCACCTTCCTGGTGCAAGCACTCCCCAAGATGTTGAAGTGTTTAGAAACTAAATTTACATCACAGTCCTGGAAGCAGTAGCAAAGAATGGACAACTGATTATATACAGTTTTCTGTGCATGCTCTTTAATACGTGAGCTCAAACAACATATTGTAGAGCCCATGTAGCCAAAGTTACACTTTAGACATGTAAATTTGTATGATGTAAGAGCGATGCATAATTGGGATCCTGTTTTTATATTTCAAATAATTACTTGTATGATACAATGGTTTAAACACAATTCTAAACTTAATATGAGGGTAAATGTTATTATTCTAAATGGGTGGCTCAGGAAAGAGGTTGTACTTTTTGTCCCATATTTCTTCCATCGATCTTAGTCCTTTGTGCACATACTGGTCTTGATAACATTTTGTGTCCAGTTTGGATAGTCAGGTGTTACTTGCACACATGATTCCATTTCAGGGTTCTCACAATCATTTAGTCTTGCCATGGGACTCTTCTTCTTCCAGGGATCTCGTCTTCTATACTTACTAGACAGATTTATCAGCTCATTCGGATAGTCTGTTCCTCCCTAGATGAAGATGCTCACAGGTTGTTTCATGTCTCATCACATCATTCTATAGGCTTGAATGTGAGCTATGCCCAACACCTTTATCTCCATTATCTCCACCATCTAGCAGTTTCACACCCCTCCAGTCAACATTCTCCAGTCTACTCACCATATTTAATGAGTAAGTTCCTCTTTTATTTCCTTACTTGTTTATACTGTTCTCCCATTCACTTATCTTGTTTTTTTGCTGTTAGTTACCAGTGATATTTAAGCCTATATTTTTATACTAATAGTACTAGAACAATATACATATATTTTTTATTTGCTTACATAATGCACCAAAGAACACAGAATACAACAAGCACAAACCAAACAATATCCTATAACTATCATAATTTAACTGGCTTTCTAACTATGGCATAAGATTCCTAAAATTATTCCCAAAGCTTCTAGATCTGAACACCAGAATAGAAACTTTCAAACTGAAGATGAACCAGACAATAGTCTGTATTGAAAACTATGCAATATAATATGTCATTTGATGGATTAAAACTTTGCGTTTCTATTGGTTAAAATAATACAGTATAAAACATCACAGAGAACTATTGGCAATTTGTGAATGAGAGGATGTAATAGCTGGGCATGGCAAGTGGGTCTGATTTTCTAGCTTATGAGTCTGTAAATAAATAAGATTGAAGGGTATAAAAATTTGACACTGCTGTAGTAATACCCATATTATAAGGAGTAATTTATATTAAATTCTGTACTTCAGAAATTGATGGTAAATACATTAGAGAAGAGAGAAGACCTAGATAATAAATGTCACACTTCTCATACTAGGGGAAACTGAAGATCTTTTTAAATATTTCCACATAAAACTTAAAACTTATATAATATTAAAATCTGACTACGTTTTGATGACAAGTTTATTCATATACATTGATAATAAAGTAGTTTAATAAATTTTGAATGTAACTCTTGAAAAGGTTGTGACATGTGTACTTTGACTAAACCATAGAAAGAGGGTTAATAAGTAAAATAGGTTAGTTTATTTCCAGCTTGTTTTCTTCCGATTGCTTTGTGGGGGAGGAAGTAGTACAAGCATTTAGAAGTGGATAATTCCAATCATGCTGGTTGAGCTTTAACTTTGGAATGCAACAGTTTCATAACAAGTCTACTTTTTGGGGTACCATTTAATAATAATTTATGTTCATGTGCTCATTTTGCTAACCTATCATGTGCATCTTACATAAGTTTGACCACAATAACAGCAAATAATGACACTTGGATATACATCTGAGTGACACTCTTACAAACAATTGTGTCCTACTATTGTGTCAATATGATAAAATATATTGCATTATAGACATTTGTAAAATTTGTGCACCTTTTAAATATTGGTAGTTGCTTTGAATTATCTCATCTGTGCCTAAAATATATTTCGGTACTTATGTTAATGTGTAAAAGTTTGCTTGTCTATTTGAAGAAGAGCAAAATTCCACTTTGATAAATAGGTGATCTAATAAAAATCCCCCTTTCCTCAAAAAGCAAAAAATCAGAACCTCAAAAAAAAAAAAACCAGGAAAAATGAAGAAAAAATTTTAACATGGTGCTCTGAAATTCTGTAAATAGCTACATCCCACATCTAGTACCGCAAACACTCATTCAATTCACCACCAGGTGGATTTGTTTTTGTAAAGGTTATAATTTTCGTACACTGAAAATTTATTTCCAATAGGTACTTTACCTCCTCTCACACATATAGCTATTCTTGTTTAGTGCTGCATTCTATATACAAATTTTTTTTGCATGCCACAAGCCTTGAAACTCCCACCTACCCCACAGCATCTTTGCATGTAAATCATCATGCGTCAGGAGTGCAACACAGCCTCCTGATGCATGTGACTCCCTCCCTTCTATTCAATTCTACCTAACTAACTATCACTTTGAGATAAGGCAGAAAACAAACACCAGTTTTAAGTGAGGAGGAAGGATGGCAAGTGTGAGGGGAAGAAAGTACCTATCAGATATAAATTTAAAGTGTAGGAAAATTATAACTTCCAATACAGTATCTTACCTCCTCTCATACATATAGATAGAATACTGCATTGACCTGGTGGGGGTGGGACCAGTATGAGGGGTATAGATAAGTATTCTTCGGAAGCATCCAGAGAACACCCGTTGGGAAAGGAACACATGTGGGAGACTGTATCACTTCTGTACAAGTATATTCTTCACCCCATGTAGTAATGCATTGCATACACAGACAGAAAATGGGAGAAGCACATCCAAAGAAGGAGAGAAAACTGGGTGGGTTAGAAACCAAATCTACAAATAAAGTAGTATCTCCATTCACAAATTGAAAGGTGGGAAAAGCAAAAATGGATGTGTCCCATGGTGTAAAGTGACTAGGGCATGTCACTCCGTACCCAGCAGCTCCATTCCAGTCCAAACCAAGACGCCATCAGACATACATCATCTGACCCATGGTAGGAGGAGGGTCCACACTGTCTTCATTTCACATTGAGTAGAATGGAAGGAAATGATTTTCATACCAACCTACAAAACAGGGCACATGTACACAAATCCACAATCACAACCAGTCATCCAGGAACTTGACATCCGAACAATGGTAGGAAAAGATGTGCCAATGTAGGAGTTCACGTCAAATCCAAAACCAACTGGACGTGTTCCACAAAGCACAACATCCGTATCAGGTAATGAACCTTCCTGAGTTGGAGTGGTAGAGGGACAACATTTTTCCCATGCAACCTCATCCTCTGGATAGGACCACACAGAAGCTGGAGTGTATGGGTGCACAACCTAAACTTCTGAGACACACTGCACAGAGGTGTAATACAAGTTGCAAAGATGTGCATGCGAGCAAGGTAGGATGAGGAATCATGACCAAGACATGTGAGGATTTATGTGGATTGATTCAGTTCTAATTCAAAACCACTTATTGGGAACTGACATCCAAACAATGATAGGATGAGAGATCCCAAGAAAGGGGTGAACTGCAATGTGATGGATCTATTCAAACGCAGCAGCAGCATCCCCCCAGATAAGACCACACAAAAGTGAATCACCTGTATAAAAAGATATGCAACCTCACCCTCTGGAGTAGCATCAACCTCTGGGACCCACCGCATGGAGGTGGAGCATATTTGGAAATATGTGCAACATCTTCCCCCAGATAGGACCACACAGAAGTTGGAGCACATTGCCAACTACATCAGCGAACACCATTGCCCTACTCTTTACTGAATGAAGGTGATCATATTCAGGAGGATGCCTCCATGGTTCACCACCCCAGTGGCTCGGAACTGGAAAGCGGCAAGGACACTCATACTCTACTGGGAGTATATGGGGAGGGATTTGGTGGAGAGTCCAAAGGAATGCCAACACTAGAGCCAGTACAACAGGTGACTACATAATCCCTATTTTGAAAAGCAGACTGCTCCTGATTTATTCATTGAAGGGACAGCAGGAATGGGCAGCCATACCCTTCTGCTTTACCCACAGGGTTCATACACTTTCTTACATGTGAAATTCCATGATTTTCCATGACCTTTCAAGCCAGAATTCCATGACTTTTGAACAAAGTTTTACATGGTAGACCAAAAAATTTGATCCCAAAGCAAAGCGTATATACTGCACTGTCTCTTCTTTTGCATCCCCCCATTAACAACAACAAAATATTTACATTATGCATTATTTGTGGCATTTAGCTGATCAGTTTGTTTCTGAATGAGTTCTTCTTGAGACATCTTTGCTGTACATCAGTAGCTGTTTGAAGTTGATTCAGCTTCCTCTGCAAACTTGTCTGCAGTGCAGTCTTAATTTACGAATTCTTGATGGCATTGAGCTGTTCCTCA
>NW_013665645.1:1495587-1504640 GCF_000517525.1 Limulus polyphemus | reverse complement strand
TGGGTGAGAGATTTTCTTCTCTTCAGCTGCCTTAACATACATTCTCCCAGATGTTGATCGCTTTGTCTCTGCAACAGGAAGATCTTCCAGCCATCGAGTCTTGCAAAATTTGAGTGGCATGGTATGATCTTCAGTTATCTTCTCATAATCATCTCTTCTGGCTGGGACATCAGCAAACAAATAATACAAGGATGATAGGAAGCTCTTCACCTCCCACTCAGCAGCCTTGGCACCTGTTAGAAAAGCACCAATAACCCAGGAAAGTCCATGGGTTAGTATGGTCCAAAACAGCCATACTTATAAAGTAAATATATCCCAAGGAAAACCTACAAGTAATCTTGAGGAACACCATAACTCAACAGTGTGCATTATAAGCCATGGGTATACATTGAAATTGTTGCGATCAGCTACCCCATGCAACATCAACCTACTAAGGCCCAACCCCAAAGAAACAGAATATCTGGAGTAGCTGGGAGTAACCCGAACAATGCAAATTCTGGATATGATCGCACAGACTGGAGCACATGAGAGGACTGTTAGATTTGGGGCTGCACAACATCAACCCTGGGGTACCACCACACAAGGTTGGAGCAGCTGAGTGACTTGGTGGAAGATACATACCCTGATATTTGGTTAGATATGTAGCATACCTGGACAGGCAATGCTTATCATTGAGCGGAAAACTAGAATAAAAGGGACATGCCTATGGAAGGAAAGTAATAAATAGAAAAATAACTTACCAAGATACAAGTGAATCGATAATATAAACATAAAAAGAGAAAAGAAAAAAATTACCTGTGAAACATTAGTAAGAGGAAGTGGAATCATTGCACAAACTTCAAAAATCCAAATTGAAATTAAGTAGGCTTGGTAAAAATTGAACAAAAAATATTAAAGTATTACTTGCAAAGTTAAGGAAAATACTGCGTGAAAAGCAACACAATATTAAACATGTCTGCACTCAATAACTGCCTAACCAAAAGTGACAGTTATATAAATTTAAGTAGAGGGGGTCACCTGAGTCAGAAGACTGTGTCACACAACTATTGGTGAAGGGTTGTTGCATGATGATTTACATGCAAAAGCACTGTGAATCACATGGATTGTGGGTAGGTGGGAGTTTTGAGGCTTGTGGTATGTCAACAAATTTTGCATATAGAGGACGGTACTGAACAAGAATAGCTATATGTATGATATTGAAAGAGCTCAGCTAACATCACCTGTGCATTACACCAACTTTGTTAATTTACTGCACCTCTGAGTCAGCAATGGCACCCCAAAACCCATCATTGGCTTCTTTGTCCCCAAGAGCATTGTCTGCTTTGAAGAAGAAGCAAGCAACAATAAGAGGAAAATCCAGATCTTATACCACCTTGAAGCTGGTGAGGCAGCAAGCAAGCTTGTTGGTGAGTACAGCATTGGGGCCACCACAGTCTATGATTGAAAGACACTGAAAAACCAGATATTCAAGTTTTATTCTGAAATTGAGCCTAACAAAAGTCTTGCACAATGAAAATATAAGAACATCAAAGTATCCAGAGTTGGACAAAGTTATTATCAAGTGGTTCACACAGCAGTGCATTTCTGGACCATTTATTATGAAGAAAGTAAATATAAATTCTTTTCAGAATCAAAATTATATATTTCATATAATTTCTTAAAGGATTGCCTTGAAATTTGACATGTGAAGTAAGGGTCCAGTAGAGCACATCCACTGATAATATGTGAAAGTTTGGATAACTACAATCCGAGTTACAGAAAGTGAAAAATTTTAAACTATCACTCGTGTTAATAACACATAGTGTGTTTTGCAGGTTGTTTTGGCCACATGACACATTACCGTGTGTCTTGATTTAAATTGAGTGTTCATTTTGTGTGAAAATGAACAGGCTAGACAAACTTTTGATAAAACAAACAAAAATCTTTATTCACAAAAACAACACTCAAAATGTATACTCACATGCAACACAGACAGTCTTCACTCTTAAAGCCTTCTTTCTCACAAGAAAAGACTACCTCAACACCGAAATATCCCTACTTGCAGAAGAAGTCATTTGGCTAAAGAATAAAGGGCTAAGGTGGCTAGAACAAGATAATATTAGACATCTTGGATATGTGTTGCTGTCCTGACAGCATATAAATCTAAATAGCCAATAATTTGAAAAGAAATTACACCACTGTAGATGATAGTGAACAAAATAAGCCTGCATACCACAATGCTGCACCAGTCCTTTATCATATCGGAGTTACTGGCACATGGGATATGCTTGTGATTGACTTAATATGACCATTGCCTATCACTAGCACCAATAGAGTTGTTTCTGTCCCATTACTTGACAAGACAGCACATGGCAGTCATCTGGTGGATACATACTACAAGCCAGTCAGTTTGTTTTAAAACACTGATACATTCAAATGTACAGTTGTAGTAAATATCAATATTACTTTAAAATACTTAAATAAATAAAGTGCTCCCTAATTATAACAGGTTTTGTGGGAGGCAACTTACATTACAAGACCTCCCAGAGTATAACTGAGAAAATGGACGTATGACCGAGGACAGTATGTAAATACAATTTTTTCATTTTCTGTAATTGCTACAAACAAAAAAATAACAATATATATATATATATGTCTGTGTGTGTGTGTGTGTATGTATATTGGTATCAATATAAAGTTTGTACATGGAATTTATTTAGTTGAATCATTTTTTTAAAAATTCCTGGAGTTTCATCCAACTTGTCTAAGAACACACGTAGCCTTCCTTTTTCTCCTATTTATCCACATATTGCACAATCTGGGATACTAAAACTCCTCCTAATTTGCACTTTTGAAAACCCACTTTTTTAATCTTTCAATAATAGTTAGTTTTTCCCTTCACTCTTTCAGCATGGGTTCGGCCCCTGGGACCAACCTCGTAACCATTTTGTGCTTGTTATCATTTTTATGCTATAACTTTTAAATCAGTAAGCAAATGTTAAAGAAATTTGGCAGATTATCAGTAAACATTACAATGTTTTCATATGGAAAATATCAAATTTTTTTTATTAAGTCTTAAGGTTTATAAAGCAATGTTTTTCTGGTGTCTTTTTTTTCTTTTTGCATGATGCCTATCTGTCATGCAAAGTAATATTCATTTTAAGATTAAAAATACTTTTATGCATTAGAAAATTTTTAAATTTCACATGCAAAATCTTTATAATGTCAAGCTAGTTATCAAACATTTCTTAAGAAAAACTTTATATTTTATCTGTTATTTTCAGTAATTAATCTCTGATGGTTTTGGAAAATTTGAACAATCTCGCAACCACCATACAAAATTATGAAATAAATTTGAATTATGCTCCTTTCATTCTGAAATGAACACAAATTATAACATGAAAACATGAAATAACTTAAATCTCATAACATTATACATTTATATATATTTATTATTTTTATTATACTGACCTTTTAGCCATGCCTGGCTAACAATACAGAAGTTACAATAATGAGGCTCACGTGCACTCATGTTAACGTATCAAATAACACAAAACTAACCTTTAGTCTGTGCAAAGTAACTTGTCTTGGCTGTGTTTTAGTAGACTAGTATTTTGTAAAATACAGTCACATTTCAATTATTATACATATATTATTATGCATATAGATTATTGCTATTTTGAAATAAGTTCTTATAGTTATTTTTCCTAAACATAGAACAGTAAATAAAAAAGTAAAGCAAACAATTATTTCTTCTAGTTACGACCTTTGTACTCGGTTTCTGCTTTATGTTGGTTGCTAAGTCTTTAAATATTTTGCGCGTGGAGGACATGACACAAAATATCTTTTTTTATAGATTTTATATATACATTTGAATAACTAAAAAATCATAAATTACTACATTAATACCATACAATTCCACAATAATTTATCAAGCTTAGTAACTAAGATGTATTTTAGTCTAAAATATATGAAATTTCAAACAGACTAAAGACACACCCTACCTTGCTGAAATATTGGTTCAAAAGAAAGAAATGGCACCAAGTCCATTAAAATGTCTGAGAAAGCCACTAGGGAAAAATTCTGAGCTTCCGATTGGTTATTCCAATCATATATAGTAGAAAGTGTATATAAAGGAGCATTTCTAAAAAAAGAAAAAACGTGGTTGGGGTGCCACTATGTTTGATTTGTCACATGAGTAATATCTTAGCAAATGGGAAAGATAAGAGACTCTTATTTTATATTCTAGCTTGTCAATCTAGGTAATTTGAGTTTCTAATTCATTCGAAACTATAGACTAAGTATTTAGACTTCACAAACAACTGATTTTGAACCAGTGCTGCATTCAACATACCATGTGACACACAAAAATCTATGTTTATCTGCAGTTTTTTAATATTTGTTTTAAATTAAGATATTGAGTAATGTATTGTTCCAAAATTTTTATTATAATCTACAGTTTGATACCAAACTTAATGATATAAATTCATGAAATAGTAGTTCAATAAAATTTTGAATGCGAGTCAAGAAACGAGATGACATGGCGTTTCACCTGTGACCCGTTTTGAAAAGGTTACCTTGTTCCTTTTTCGGCAGGTTTAATGCAAGGAGTATTTGCAGTCACACACTTCACTCTGACCAGTGTATGTATGTGCTGACTTTGATTGTTACTTAGTGATATTGCTGTGAATCTTTGTGTAAGTTCTGCAGGTTTGTTGTTTGAGTGACAATTTGGCAGCAGCCAAATGCCAGAAATTGGAACATTTTTTTCATAGGTAAACATTTAGATTACATCTTGATTTTTTTAAAAATGAAGGGAAAGTCAATAAATCAGCTTGAAAAATTTTATGTTCAAAACACATCAAAGGCTTAGGCCTACTACATTAGCTAGCTACAATTAACGTTACTGCATTACAAATAGCAAGTTGTTCGCAATGGATGATGTGTGATTTATAGGTTACAATCATGTACTATACTGTAGTGTAGGCCTATTTTACTGTTTATTGGCACTAGCCTACATTAGAAACTATGTGCAAAAAATACTAGTAGTAGTATTGTTTGAAAATAGAATGTTGACCTTATGTCATGGCAATGTGTCTTTCTATTTATCTATCTGTCTGTCCATCAAGATTTTCAAAGGGCTGCTGTTTGGGGACCATATAGCATATTTTTGTCAATCTAGATCAAGCAGTCAGACATGTTGGGGGTTGAATTTTATTGGTAGAAATTAGGCCTTTAATTTTCTTGTCCTCCCAGGGATTTTGTCTGATCGTTCTCAAGTTAGACAAATTACTAAATGGATAGAGGTGCATAAAAGTTGTATACAATTCTCAGGTCAAACATCATTTCGGGTCAGAAGGAGGCAAAAACTAGGAATCTTATTAAGGTCTCAGGCCATTTTAGATCAGCATGATACCTCTTTTTTAAATCTTAAAGTTGATGTACTGTTACTTCATAAGTCTCATTGGTTAAAGTTTCTATTTATCTATCCTATAAACATAATCCAGAAGGACTGGCCAGCTTCCCAAGCACCCAATGAAAAATAATTAATGCCATATTTACTAAACTTATTGGAAAACTCATTTCTATTCTGTTAACATTAATGTGTACTGTTGCCTTAGTACCCTCCAGTGATTTTTTTTTTTTTTGGCTTTGGTGCCCTAGCTGTTGGCCTTGATGCCCTTGAAAATGAGAGAAAATCCAAGGCTAAATGGCCTTGCCCTAAAAATGCTTAATTTTTTGGTCTGCTACTGTTCCCTTTGCCAATTTCTTCTGCCAGGTCATCCTACTTTGTCCAATATTACTGTGTTTTTACCTATCTTTTTGACAATGGTTTATCTGTGTTGACAATTGCCAGTTACCAAGAGGCTTTGTTCCAGGCCTTTCTCTGATTTTGAAAGTCTTTCGGGGCTTTCTTCATCAGTTAGCCCCCTCACCTGGTTGCTCTTTCCGAGTGGAACCTCCACATTGTTCTACAGGCTCTCGCTAGCTTTCTATTGAGTGTCTAGCCTCCTGTTCCATATATCATCTGTTGCTGAGTGCATATTTTCTCTTTCTGCTTGCTTATGAGAGATGTCATTTGGACATTTTGCACTGGATGCTTTCCACATTTTTTATCACTAATATCAGTTGATTTTATTTTTGGACTGCTTAAGAGAATGATCAGATGTTTTCTCCAATCACTATCCTTTCCATTTCTTCTTTATAAGATTGTACCAACCCTGATTGTCTTATATGTCAGGTTCAGGCTGTTCATTGTTCTCTCACTCAAACTGCCATTGTCTGTTCTTGTTATGGAATGCTTCCTCATCTCATTACTTGTCACCTTTGACTTTAATCAAATATTGTTCTTTATATGAGGACATCTGTATGCTTTATCACATCACCTCCTATCATGTTTATCATCTCAGTTTCTCTCGTCTCTCATTGATATCATCTCTTGGATAATTGTCCATTTTCCACACTTCGAAAGTATTATTCAACATCAGTGCAGTATTTAACCCAAATCACCTCAGGACTCATTCTGCTTATAAAAAGCGTTCGACATTTTTGAGGCCTAAATATCAGTTTGGTAAGTCATTTGTTGAGATAGTATCTAATTGAGTACAACTTGTAAAACATTTTTATTGCAAATACTTGACATAACCAAGATGTAAATTACTAGTATAATCATCAGGTAGAATGATGTGGCATATTCAATAAGAGAGAGAAATCTGTATAGAAAATCATAAAATCAGACATCTTGTTTGTCCAACTGGTTTACACCACATGCTCAGTTTGTCAATCAATGAAGATAAGCTGCACTGCTAATTTAAAACAAAATAAAACTTTCATTCATCTTGCAATCATTCCACAGTTACCTTAAGAATACAGATGTTCTGTTTGTCATTTTAGAGAAACTATCAATGGGATAAAATGGCTCCAGACTTAATCAAGTAAAGGTAACAATATATCTTTTGAATTAATATAAACTATCTGAAGATGACTTTTGTTCTTTTCCTTTGGGTGTTTACCAGCTTAAACAAGCAGAACTTTATACCCATGAACATGTTCTTAATTGGACTGTATGATATTTCGGTCAATAAGGAAAATATAATGTTATATACAGAAATACAGTTGAGGCAAAGAGTGTTGTACTCCTGAAGAATTGAGTATTCTGCCAATTCTAATTCACCCATTTTAGAATGGTGTATCATTGCAAGGCTGGTGCAAGATTTGTTCTCACACTGCATGTTGTGTGGTTTCTTGGATATTCCCGTCATGTGAAAATTGACCTCAAAATATCATCATCCATTCCCATTCCTGCAGGTCTACATGAAACATTAGAAGTTAAAGATAACACTTCTCTTTCTTTGAACCAAGTATGTTGATGGAACATATTTAACCCTGGCAAATTTGATAATAATTTCAAAGTCTTCTTTCTGTCAACTCAAACAAAGTATCATAATGATGTTTATTACATTTATTTTTTGTTGAATGTATGAAAAAATAGTTAAAATTGTAGATGTCCTATTTTAGCACTTCACACATTACATAGTCCTTTATGTAAATCTGAATGCTTATGCACATCTACTGAGAAAAATGTCAGTTTTGTGATTCTACTTAACACTTCAATGATCATAAAAACAGAAAAGAAATTTAACTCATCAGCACAATAAAGCTTTAGATTCATTCCACTTAAAACTTTGAAACATTTATTTTGCAAAAATTGTTCAAAATAAAAAATCATGAAAAAATTTCTTTCAGGCTATGTATACACACACATGCTTAGCCAAATTAATAGAAACATCAATGTCAGCCTCCTAACTAAACTATGCACATTCATGGTAGCTTTAGTATGTTGTAGCATGTATTCTATGATTCCCTGGTTCAATGTTTCCATATTACTAGTAATATCTCAAAACTGAAATGAAACAAAGAAACTACGCAAGACTAAACCTGCAAATATATAAATATATATATATATAAAACAAACAATATAAAATTTTAAGTTAACTGCTTAGTCTACTTAAAAATACAACTATCAAGTACTCAGAATTTTAACCTTTATTTCTAGCTAAGAGGAGTTAACTTTAGGATTTGTAACAAATGTATAAAACTATGAGATCCTGAAGTGGACACATTTTACCATGAATGGTAAAGTGCTAAAATCGATGTTATGTGTGCAAAAGCATATATAACTTTTTTGGAAGTTTAAGTGAAACATTACACCAAAGTCTTAGGTTTTAGCAGTTTCTAATTTTGTGAGTTAATGGACCTAAACAGATAAAAAATAATGACTAGTATTACTATTACTAACAATATTAAGCCAGTACTAGTAATACTATTAGTATTAATACACTAGTAGTAATTGCAATAATATAATTGTTCACACAGGATTGGCAAATAATGAACTTAATAAATAATATACAAATTAGGCTGTTTACATGACATGAAATAATACTTAAATACTTACAAAATATTGTACCTAATTGTTTCTAACTTGTGAAACGTTTATTACAGAGAAATACACACACATATCTATAAATATGGTCATGCAGTGTTTGGACTCTACTTAGGTCATCATCAAGCAAGAGAAAGTAATGCTAATTTGGCACATTAGAGAAGACAAGATTAAAATAATGTTCTAATCCTGTGAAGCTAGAACAACAATAAAATTAACCAAAAGTATTATTAACTTTTTACATGATACAATATCTATGGAGGTGAAGAAATACAATTAAAAACCTTCACTTATATTTTTTTTATAAACATTCCTTTTATAATGTGGTTTATTAGAAATCTTGCTTTAATGAAAACAAAAAAAATAAATGAATAAAGGTAGATAAAAAATAAACATTTACTGAAAATTAGAATGGAATTGAATTTAGATACAGTTAGAATATGGCACCTGGGTTTGGCGGGAAATCATTCCTGATATATTATAGTGATAACTTTCAAGTACTTTAAACTTAAAGTAGTAATCTTTATAACATATAGGCCTCTAATAATGGCTGGAGATGGCTTAAATGGGTAATGAAGAAAAACTTTAATATAAGTTTAACATGACAGCAAATGTACAACGTTTCGACAAG
>NW_013665645.1:1491985-1494656 GCF_000517525.1 Limulus polyphemus | reverse complement strand
CTTGTCGAAACGTTGTACATTTGCTGTCATGTTAAACTTATATTAAAGTTTTTCTTCATTCCCCATTTAAGCCATCTCCAGCCATTATTAGTCTCAAAGTGGGTTCTTCGTCATCGAAATATAGGCCTCTAATTTCTAAATTTCTAGCAGTCTGGTTGAATTTTTTAAATTTGTAACGATTCTCTTTAATTATATTTTTCTTTTTAAAAACATTTTAGGTACAACTGCAACTGCTGTTTCTGCTTCATCGGGATTTAGGTCCTTCTTAGGACCTGGAAGGGTCAGGTACAATCTATTATCTGGACCTTTTCCTCTCATGCAATCTAAACCTCAATTGCAAACTACATTTTTACTGCTTTGAAATTTCCGCTTTAGTTTCAACTTGTCAACTACATTCACAATTTTAAGAATTTCAAATGCACACATCTTAATGATTAATCCTTTCCAATACTGTAGTCTAAAGTATAAATCAAACAATGGAAAAAATAACAATACATAAAGTAGCAAGATACAAACTCACCGTGGCTTGCACACTTAACAGACTTCATATTGCTATCGTTTAGCTTTTCTTTTTCTTCAAGTCCAAATTCACAGCTATCAGTATCTGTGAAAAACTCACCTAAACACCTCAACCCATGTGTTACATAAATCCATTCTCGTGTTCCATGTTTCAGTTTCAAAATTACGAACACGAGAAGCGCTATCTGGAAAAACGAAAGTTATAGGCAGAATGTTGATATAAATTCCCTACTTTTAGGAGACAAATCCTAAATTATTATTATTTTTTGGGGAAAATATTTAAACCAATTACACATGAGATGTTTGAATATAACACTATAAAACTTGTGATATGTCAATAAGGAATGGTAAAATAAACCTTATAAGTGTAGTAAATAATTAGTATTACTAATATACAAATATTGTACAAAAACCGTGACAACCACGCATATGCAAGCTCCCCTCCCAGTGGCACAGCGGCAAGTCTACCGAATTATAACACTAAAAACCGGGTTACGATATCCATGGTGGCTACAGCCAGATATCCCATTGTATAGCTTTGCGCTTAACTGCAAACAAAATCGCAAAAAAAATCATAGTTAGATGCTTTATTTCTATCGAAATTTCGTGTAATCGACCTTTACCAGGTTTATCATACAGGTAATTCTGCTGTAGCATAAAGGTCTCCTATTATCATGTAATTTCGGTTATGGGTCACTTTTCTTTGTAATAGGTTTATATCTAGGTTGTTGTTCGGAGATCAATATAGACCAGTAAAAGTAAGATTATTATTATTTTCTAGATTTATTTCTAATTTCGATTCTTCTAAATCAGTAGAGGCATCATGGATACGAAATGTCTGGCACTTGTGTGAGCAGTGGAGAGTATAAGATGGCATGTTGAATGTGATTCCAGACCTGTTTATGTACGTTGTGGTCTCAAGGTCTCTGAACAGGGAATATTTTGGACTCTGTATGATGCAAGGATTGAAGCGCAACATTGTCCAACCAGCAGGTGAAGTAGTTTTCTGGTTACGTTTTATGTTCAAATTACCCGCATACAAATGCCGTAAATATAATCTGTTATATAACTGTAAACATAATAGAATGTAAATTCATGAGAGAGAAGAAAATAAACCGCAGCCACAATATAGATATACAACACCGGGGCAAAAATCATAAGGTGGGTCATCATGTAATGTTACATCCAACACCGGGCATAAATCATAAGGTGGGTCATCATGTAATGTGACATCTAACACCTGGCACAAATCATAAGGTGGGTCATCATGTAATATGCCGTGGTTTTTAGAGGTACTGGCGGGAGTAAGACCCAATTTACATTGGTGTACACCGTCTATCTAGTTAACCTCAACTTTGCCGGCCTCACATGATTAAGAAAAAAGGAAAGAAAAGAGAAGAAAAAAATTGAGCAGATGTGGGTATTCTAGCCCACAAAGTCCCATATCTTTACCACCTTCCGCTGCCTGTAGCCAGATGGTGGAAGATGGTTGCTCACAAAAAATTTCATAAAAAATTAAACATATAAAGAAGCAGCAAGAAATAATACAATAACTTACATCAATTGGGAGACAGCAACGCTGTCCTTGAAATTAGTATTCCAGCTCCAAATACGATGTTTGGACATTAATATCAAGATGTTAAGGTATTACTATACTATGTCCAGCCAAAATGATAAGTATAGCTTCCATCCTCCATCCTTCCCTGCTACTATCTGGATCTTCAATGCTTCTAAAGAGGTCTTATATAGGGAAGGTGATATAACCACCAATACACTAATCTACCTATAGAAGATATTTTTACGACATCGAGGTCACGTGACTAGTATCACGCACGTCATTTTCGAACATTCACGTCTTTTCCTTAAATCTCGTGATCCTTCTAGATATAGTGTAGTCTTGTATATATAAGACCGGCCACGAAGCGACAGGGAAGAAATGAGTAACTGAATGTATGCGGACAGAATATTGTTGCTGCGTCATCGAGGTCACGTGACTGGTGTGGCGCCACCTATTTTCAAGAACTATCCTGTACCTTGGTGAATGCTCTAGTATTTACTAGATATAGGGTAGTCTGGTATATAAAAGAGGGT
The DNA here is from genome assembly GCF_000517525.1 of Limulus polyphemus. Classification (NCBI taxonomy): domain Eukaryota; kingdom Metazoa; phylum Arthropoda; class Merostomata; order Xiphosura; family Limulidae; genus Limulus; species Limulus polyphemus. Next base: position 1,492,046 of record NW_013665645.1, on the reverse strand, counting down.
GACAACGTGACGGAATAATAATGTGTGTGTAGGTAGTGAGTAATTGAACTAGTCAGTCACA
>NW_013665645.1:1487606-1491133 GCF_000517525.1 Limulus polyphemus | reverse complement strand
TCTGGCAATTAGCTTGAAGGAAAACCACTGGAATACTTGGACAGTTGTCAGCAGACGACAGACACAACTATAGAGCACTGGTAGCGGCTCTAGAACTCAGGTATGAAACCCAAAATCAGTCAGAAGTCTACAGGGCTAGGTTGAGGACGAGAGTCCGTGCTAAAGGTGAGAGCCTGCAGGAGCTGGCACAGGACTTGGAAAGCATGGCACACAAGGCCTACCCAACTGCACCACCCGATCTCTTCAAGTTGTTGCTGAGGGATCAGTTCGTAGATGCCTTGGACAGTCCACAACTTAAGATACAAGTGAAGCAAGCACACCCCTCTACCATGCAGGATGCAATGGCCAGAGCTCTCGAATTTGAAGCCTACGTTAAGTCCAGCACAGAGGTACCGAGATTGGTACAGTCATCTAGATTCAAGGCCAGAAAAGGTCAGCTTTCAGAGAGGTTTGAGGGACTTTGCTGGCACTGTAACAAACCTGGGCACAAGAGAGCTCAATGATGGAAACTTCAGCACAGGGGAGATGCCACAGCAGGAAATGCTGCTACCCAGAAAGATTGTTGGAACTGTGGAAAGCACGGACATTTGAGGAGCCAGTGTAGGAAGAATATTACCAACAACTCGGCCTCAAGGAGACCATTAGTGGTTGGTGTTGAGCGACGCCCACCAACCCCCATCGTGAAAGTCCCAACAGCTAGGTGTAAAATACCATGCACACACAGTGTCTGTGTGACAGGAAAGCTAGATGGCCAAAGGTGCAACTTTGTCATAGACTCTTCATCTCAGCAAACCCTTGTGAGCATCAAGGTGTTAGATCACGAAGGAGTACCAGAAGCCATACAGAAGCTTTATGGTGTGACAGGACATTCTACAAGATTGTGGGGACCAGTGTGGGTAACTATTGAGCTCATGGACATAAAGGACAGACAGAAAATATACTTGGCTGACATTGAAGACCAATTCATATTAGGATTGGACCTATCTACTACCAAGGAAGTTTGTAATTGATTTTGATAAAATGACGTTTGGGAATAACAAAGGCCAAGAACACTTAGAAAGGTTAAGGCATGTATTAGATAGATTAAGAAAAGCGAACTTAAAGCTTAAACTGAGTAAATGTCAGTTTTTGAAAAATGAAGTAGAATACTTGGGTCATATAGTGACCTCAGACGGTGTAAAACCAGACTCTAAAAAGTTAGAAGTCTGTAAAAATTACCCAGTACCTAAATCCGTAAAAGATATTCGTGAATTTTTAGGATTTGTAGGATTCTATAGAAGATTTATACCACATTTTGCTTTATTAGCAAAACCTCTAACTGAGTTAACTAAGAAAGAAACAAAATTTCAGTGGACAGATAAAAGACAGGAAGCATTAGAAAAACTGAGAGAAGCTTTATTAGAAGCACCAATCCTAACCTACCCAGATTTTAGTAAATAATTTATTTTAAGCACAGATGCTTCAGGTTTTGCTATAGGTGCAGTATTATCACAGTTAGACGAAAACGGTAAAGAACACCCTATAGCTTATCAAAGTAGACAGTTAGGAAAACCCGAAATAATTACTCAGTTACAGAGCAAGAGTGCTTGGCTGTAGTACATGGAATTAAAACCTTTCGTTGCTATTTATACGGCAGAAAGTTTACCATTATTACAGATCATGCACCTTTAAAATGGTTAATGACATTAAAAGACCATTCTTCTAGATTAGTTAGATGATCTTTACTATTACAGGATTATAACTTTGAAATAATACATAGACCAGGTAAAAAACATTGCTAATGTAGACGCTCTAAGCAGAATCAGAGTAGAAAATAACGGAACTGTAGAAAAACAAACAATCAATCAGATAAAAGAAGTACAATCCGAACATGAAAATGAATTAGAAGTAATTTGGGACTTAGATAATATAATTAGTGAACAAAAGGAAGATCCAGAAATAAATAACTTACGCAGTAAAGTAACACAAGGAGATGAAACAGAATAGATGATAGATTCGGATATTTTATGTAGAAAAGTTAAGGACGGTAGTACTTTACAAATAGTCGTATCAATTAAGCTAAGAACAAAAGTCATGAAAACTTACCATGACACACTTTTTGCAGCACACTTAGCTTTCGCTAAGACATATAGTAGAATAAGCAGAAGGTTCTTTTGGTTAAACATGCGGAAAGACATTAAAGAATACTGCGAGTCTTGTCTAGAATGCCAGAGACGAAAAACTAGTCCCCATTTAAGAAATGCACCCTTACAAAGAATGCCTTTTCAGCTAGTTGCTATGGGTATATTAGGGCCCTTGCCTACATCCTATGCAGGAAACAAATACGTGTTAGTAGTCGCCGACTACTTAACTAGGTTTCCAGAGGCTGTATGCTTGCCTGATCAGAAAGTAGAAACGATAGCTAAAGCTTTCGTAAATCACACAGTAGCTAGACATGGTATACCCCAAGAGGTAGTAACTTCATTTCTAAGTTAATGAAGGAAGTTTGTGAATTACTAGGTGTAAATAAAATCGAAACCACAGATTATCATCTAGCTGCTAATGGTTTAGTAGAAAGATTTAATAGAACTTTGTTTGATATGATCTCTCAGTATTGTGAGAAGGATCAGAAAACTTGGGATGAGCAGATCCCCTTGTTATTGTTAGCCTATAGAAGTGCTGAGAACGAGTCAACTCAGGAAAGTTCATTCTTTCTTCTGCATGGTAGAGATGTTATCTTACCTATGCAAGAGATATTGGCTCCTAAGAAAAATAGTCATGCAATAGCTTATGACTATAAAGCAGAATTACTACAGAGAATGCAAATAGCATTTGAATTAGCTAACAAACATCTAACTAAAACTGCCGAAAGTAGAGAAAAGCAAGTAAATAAAAAACACAGGTCAGTAATATAAAGCTAGGAGATAAAGTGTATTATATACCCCAATAGTTAGCAAAGTTATGGAAAGGTCCTTTTAGAGTCTTGAAACAAAAGAGTCCAGTTAATTATGAAATTCAAGAAATCTATGGAAAGAACAAACAGTTAGTACATGTAAACAGGTTAAAGAAAGTAAAGGATTATAAGCCTTATCAACATGAGTGTGTAGAACAAGAAACTAAACAAACAGAACAAGATAAGGGTATTCAGGAAGAAGCTGATAACTTAAGTGAGTTTGATTCTTCTTTTTATGATGAAGAAGAAATAATAGACTCAGAACCAGAAATACCGAGAGTAGAAAGAGAAGATAACGTAATACTAGGTGATAAGTTAATAACAACAGAAGATACACCAGTTATTACTACTAACAATGAGGATTGTAATCATATAACTGAGGATAATATCCCTAGTACCTCATTAACGACACAAGCTGATGTAGTGACCCACGAGTATATTCTCAGATCAAGAGGTCCTATATCAACTCAACCGGAAGTGACGCATACTAAGCAAAAGAAACGAGTACGATTCAATCCGAAAGTAGTCGTACATAAGTCTAAAAATAACTTAAATATAGTTAACGCTGTATCATATGAAGCTAGTGTTATTAATG
>NW_013665645.1:1485041-1487173 GCF_000517525.1 Limulus polyphemus | reverse complement strand
TCTATGGAAAGAACAAACAGTTAGTATATGTAAACGGATTAAAGAAAGTAAAAGATTATAAGCCATATCAATATGAATGTGTAGAACAAGAAACTGAACAACCAGAACAAGATACCAATATTCAGAAAGAAACTAATAACTTAAGTGAGTTCGATTCTTCTTTTTATGATGAAGAAGAAATAATAGATTCAGAACCAGAAATACCAAGAGTAGAAAGAGAAGATAACGTAATACTAGGTGACAAGATAATAATAACAGAAGATACGCCAAGTATAACCCCTAACAGTGAGGAGATTAATCAAATAACTGAGGATAATATCCCTAGTACCTCATTAACGACACAAGCTGATGTAGTGACCCACGAGTATATTCTCAGATCAAGAGGTCCTATATCAACTCAACCGGAAGTGACGCATACTAAGACAAAAGAAACGAGTACGATTCAATCCGAAAGTAGTCGTACATAAGTCTAAAAATAACTTAAATATAGTTAACGCTGTATCATATGAAGCCAGTGTTATTAATGCGTTTAATAACATGACAGACTACTTGAAAAACTGTAAATAATGAAAGTAAAATAAAATATATACTTATACTTGTTATATGTTTATTTGTTTGAATGTTAAATGTTTTATAGGTGACTGATAGTGTTATTTAGTAAATATGTATTTAGGATTCTTATACTGTTGCTTACGAAAACTGGAACCGGACAGAATGTGAGTATTGTACCAGTGGAAAAAAAGGTAGGTGTAATCTTTGTTGAAGAGGGCAATTTTATATTATCTGGTGATAAATGGATAATTATGGAAGATATACCATTTCCACAATATGTTAGATTACTGATAAGATTACAAGAAAAGTTGGTGTTGTTTGAAAGATCATTGAATGTGAAAACTCATGTTAGTTTTAGTAAAGAAGGTTCAGCGAATGTGACATTATATCACATGAGAAATCAAGGGACGGCTATATTACAGTTAGCTAGGATATTACAGGAAGGACTAATTGAAAATTACAAGACCTTAATTAGACAATATCATGACGAAATAAATGAACTATTACTAGAATTACAAGATATTAAGAATAGTGTATCTATATCTGACAGAACTAGACAAAGACGAGGATTAATAAATGCAGGTGGAAGTATTCTAAAATTTCTATTTGGAACAGAAACCACTGACGATTTACAAGACTTAAATAAAAAGGTAGAACAACAAAGACAGGTTTCTAAAGAAATGATTCATTTAATAGAACAGGCAACTATAATGAATTCATTAAATCAAACACTTGAACTATATGACCAAGAAATCAGAAAAGTATCTAAAGCTTTAATAAATATTACTAATGCGTTAATATACACAAGAATAAGACAAACTGAGTTACATAAAGCAGGAATAGAAATGTTAGTTTTTAACACTAGAATTCAGAATAACCTACAACAGTTATCTTTTACTATAGCAAATAGTAGAACAGAGTTAGCTAAGTTAATACAAGCATTGTATGTAGCTGCAGATAAAAAGCTAAGCTCTTACTTTTTACCACCAAGTAAGCTAGAAAGAGTATTAGACGAAATTGAAAGGAGATTACCTCCACATTTACGATTTATAATACCTACTCATAGTGACCAAATTTATATGTATTATACATGGGCTGACGTAAAAACAGCCGCGGTTAAGGATACTCTAAGGATGTTTATAGAAATACCATTAAAAGCAACTGACAGAATGTTTAAATTATATAAGATTATATCTTTACCAATAGCAATAAATCATTCATTAGCTTTAACTATAGAGAACGATAAACCATACATTGCTGTCTCGAGTGATCAACATACATATGTTGAAATAACAGAAGAAGATATTGTTACGTTTCCGTTTGTTTATTGATTTTCCGTAACTTCGTTCCGACGAAACTTTAGCGACACAAGTCCTTTCTTAATAAAACTGGTTTATTCTTTCCGAATACAACTTTACCGATACACTTATTTTCAACAGTCGTTGTTATCAACGAACGTGCTCAACTTCAACAATACTATCTGACTGCAGTTCAATTACTCACTACCTACACACACATTGTCACGTCACGCCGTGACCATCTTATATATACCAGACCACCCCATATCGAGTAATCTCCCG
>NW_013665645.1:1458569-1484059 GCF_000517525.1 Limulus polyphemus | reverse complement strand
TTTGATGTTTTGAGCTCTTTTGTGTTTAGAACAATATATACTAATTTTTAAAGTATCAAAATGAATTTTTGTTCAATAAAAATCTTTAAAATGCGACTGTAGCTTTTTTCCCCCCAAAAACTTTGTCTTGAAAATAAGGGTGCGTTTTATATTCCGAAAAATACGGTAACTAATAAATGAATATTTGATGTAAAATTCTTATCACTGCTATATGTGTAGCTACCACTTTCTTACTTGTTGTGGCTTGTTGGTGTGTATTGACAAAAAGTCGTGATATCTAATGAAAAACAACTTAGATGTGAAAAAAGGTGCGGCCAAAAATGGACTGAGCGTGCGACTTAAAGGAATGAAATTAAAATTGGCGGCAAAAACAACAATAAAGGCTCTCATCATATGAGTTACTTCCTTAATATTAGTATTCTTTTATACTTATTGACCATGTATTTATAGAAATATACGAAAATCATACAATGGAGACATTATATATACTGTTACGACAGCGGAAGTCACGTGACTCTGGTAACACGTAATGAGTTCTGGAAAGATCGAGGAACATCACGGAATAATCACGAAATATTTGCAAAGCGCCCTCTATTATTTTATATAAGTGCGCCAGACAATGAATCGAGATTAAACCAATACCACGCCCAACCATTGGTCACTAACTCCCGAAATCCACAAGCTAATTTTATCCCGACGCAAGCTTCGCAAAGACTTCATCAACTCCAGAAACCCCACCCTGAAGACACAAATCAACTCAGTCAAAAATGATATAGAAAAACTAATTAAGGCCCAACAACGCATAAACTGGAACAACTTTTGCACCAAACTGGGCAGCCTCAAACCCGACCAGTCCACCTTTTGGAAAACTTTCAAAAGCATATGCTGAGAAAACAATGACACAAACAACATATCCTTCGAAAACATCAAAGCCTCCACCGACGAACAGAAAGCAGAACTTTTCGCTAGCTACTTCAGAAAAACTTTTGTAACCCCTCAGAAATTAATTGAAATGTAACCTTATTCCACGAGCAGGGTGAAGGAGGATTATTTAATCTTCGAGCACCCTTGATTGGTAAATATTTCTTAGGAGATAATTATTTTGAAATCAAAATAACTGCCAGGAAAAACGAATCGAGATTAAACTGCAGACAGGCAGAGATAGAGACGGACAATTGAGTCAAGCGCGGTAAGGTGCGTGAATCGTTCGTTGTGAATTATAGCGTGTGTTTAAGTTAATATGACTGTGGAAATTAAGTGTTTTGCAAAGTTGAATTGAGAAAGAATAAACTAGTTTTATTTAAGAAAAGACTTGTATCGCTGAAGTTCTTCGAAAATAATTTTTATGAGTAATTAACAAACGACCAGAGAAGTAACAATACTATAATGACACTAATAAATCACGCAGTACTGAAATCACAAACTAAAAAACCCAATAACTAGAGTGTTTTCGGAATGTAGACTTTCATTCTTCGTGGATGGATTGGAGAAGGAAATTCAACTTTCAGAAAGTACTCGAGCTATACAGTTTCTTAGTTTGTGATATAGTGTCTTCTATCGTTTAATTTGAACCTTTTGGATTAGATATTGCCACCATCTAAAATAAAAACTCTGCGTAGATTTCCCATGTCAACTTGATGTTAGGATAACAGATTCATTAAACGTTGATAATGAATCTTTACCAACCTTTAAGAGAAAATATATTACTGTCTGCATTACCTAACAAATAAAATAGATTCAAAACGTAAAGATACGTCTCGTCGAACAACTTGATAATGTGTCGAATATAATGATCCCTCATATGTGTGCAGACGTATTAAAAAATGCTTCGGAAGGTTTTGAGAATAGAATTTGGTTTGAAAAGGGGGTTTAACTGAATTTTTACCTAGAACTAAGTAATATTTTTTTACACATTTTGCAAAACTATTGGAGCACTATGATAATAGTTTGAATCAGTCTTCAGTCATTTCTCAAAGTTTTACAAGCTAATCTAAGTACTTTATTGTTTCTCAAACTACTTTAAAATAGTTAGTATAAGAATAATAGTAAGATATACATTCTCGTGAGCGAAGAACTTAAGTCCAAACTAAAAAAAGTTTCGAATCAGTAACTGCAGCGTGACAAGTTAACAATGAATCTAAGTGAAGCTTACAGTGAAGATTGTATTTACTTACTTAATGTGATGAAGTTACCTAATTTCTATTGTATTAAGAACGTCAGTTACATGTTAAACATCACATTGGATATGTATCACTTCATATTTTCTAGATCTGTTTCACATCTTTGGAATTTATCCAACATATATGTTTTACAATTTTACAAAAATTTGTGTACTTTAATTCGCATCCGTACTAAAGTACACAAGACTTCCCCAATACTTTTAACGTAAAAATAAATGATCAGAATGCTAGTTTACATTTTATGATTTATGGCGTTGCAGCTTTTGATTATCTTCCTTCCGTAGACTAGATGCACATATTAAGGTTGTCATTAAGACATATTAGATTTTATTTACTCGTACTATTGGTCTACAATTCATGCGTTACGCTCTGTTCATCATTCCTATTAAAGTGAAAACTACAAAACAGATCTGTAGTGATAGAACAGGTCTAGAGCATAGATTTTGGACTATAAAAATACGTCTTACATTTTTATTTATTTATAATTTGGAAATCTCTGTCAATTTTTAAACTCAAGGGTTTGGTAAGTTAAAAATTTAAAACCCAGTTTGAACCGTAATATTTCCTTTCATATAAGGTATAGACCTGTTTTCACGAGTGGAAGCAGCTTTCAGTGAAAAGTGTGACAACTTAAAAGTCAGTTTGCACCGTTATATTTTCTTCCATAAAAGTACAGTTCTGTTTTTACGAATGAAACCGGTTTCAGTGAGAGATTGAACAACTTACTACAAAGTAAGTTTCGTTGAAAACCGAATGCAATGAATAATGTCGTCTACCTGTACGTATATTACAATTCTCTAACGAAACAGACTCTCAGTTTTGTCTTGTTTTCTCATTGATAAGTTTTCAATCTTTTGATTCTCAATTTTATAATCAAATTATAATATCCAGAGCCTGCTCAAAGCGAGTTCAATGGGCTCAAAAACCCATCGCACAATTTTAGAGGCGCGAAAATTATACAAATTCAGAAAAAATACCAACAAGCAAAGAGAAAAGGGATATTTGTGGTGAAAGTGTGTGTGTGCAGAACTTAAGTTAATATTATATCGAATAATGGAAAATTCAACTCCAGATAAGATATTATTATATAAGTGGGAAACTAAATCAAAGAGATTTTTCCAAATTCGTTTATTGCTCTAAGAATTTTATTAACTTTATCCGTTAGTGTAGCAAGTGGCGAAAGATCTTTTTCGAGCTAAAATTGATAAAAACATTTTTGCGTTCAGCAATAGGATAAGAGTGATTAAATGGTCAAACAATAATTTCTGTACAAAATGAAACAGCCAGAGAAATTAATATGAGAAACTTAAGGAAAAGTTTTGCCATATTAAAAGTTCGTAAAGTTCCATTTTCTAACCACTAATCTTTGTTTTTTTATATGTATTTTTCTAGTATGTACCATTTTTGTACTGCGTATTCTGAATTTTAAAAGATCATTTACAATTTGTAAAATACAGAAAAATAAATAACAAATAATTTGAAAAAGGGTGCAATTTTTTATTTTCACGCCCTTCCGTTTTTGAACTTGAGCCGTCACTGATAATATCTTTTAAATATATTTCTCCATCTTCTTTTGTCTCTGATTAGCGATTCATTCAAAAATCATGCACAAAAGCAATAATTTATATATATTTGTATATGGGGGATGAGCAGTGTTGTTTTTTGTCTAAAGTTTCTTATAAAAATATATGTTCGTTATATAGTTGTGCATAGCGAAAGTTGTTTTGATATACGATAACTTAATATCCGCTTATTTCGAAAGTTATGCTTCTCTAGTTCATAAACGAAACGCTGTATTCAGTGGAGACTTCATGATGTTCTATTTTCTATAGTCTTACTTATAGTTAGAAAATTTTCCACATTTAATAACGACATTTACCTTCTTCAGTCTGACCTATTGGTGTTAATCTTAGTCAGAATTGTTCTAAGTATGATAACGGCATTTACCTTCTACAGTGTGACCTATTGATGTTAATCTTAGTCAGAATTGTTCCAAGTATGATAACAGCATTTACCTTCTACAGTGTGACCTAGTGGTATTAATCTTAGTCAGAATTGTTCCAAGTATGATAACGGCATTTACCTTCTACAGTGTGACCTAGTGGTATTAATCTTAGTCAGAATTGTTCCAAGTATGATAACAGCATTTACCTTCTACAGTGTGACCTAGTGGTATTAATCTTAGTCAGAATTGTTCCAAGTATGATAACGGCATTTACCTTCTACAGTGTGACCTATTGGTGTTAATCTTAGTCAGAATTGTTCCAAGTATGATAACGGCATTTACCTTCTACAGTGTGACCTATTGGTGTTAATCTTAGTCAGAATTGTTCCAAGTATGATAACGGCATTTACCTTCTACAGTGTGACCTATTGGTGTTAATCTTAGTGGTATTAATTTTAGTTATAATTATTCCAGGTGTAATAACGACATTGATCTTCCACAGTATGACCTACTGGTGTTAATATTAGTCAGCCAACAGTACCTCTAGCCTCGTTCGAAAAGTAGTCGTTTACGCCATTCCTTTTTCTTCCCTTTTCTGACCCACAGTTCAGTTTGACGTACCTTTCAATATCAAACTAAGTTCAGTTTGAATTGTTCGATGATTATGAAGAAATATCTATGAAAAGTGAATTCTCACCCTACCCCAAACACAAGTGTTTGATGTGCGTAAATTAGCCTTAAAACAGTTTTATCATTTATGGGTTCCTTAAGTTTAAAATAAAGAAAAATAATTTGAACATTTTGAAATCTTTATGTTCATAAATCTCGCTGAAAGTCAGCTTTAAACCTTAATTACGCAACAAAAGTTATTCCAGGTGAAATATTCGATTCTAGCATTATGGCGATTGTACTTTGTTAACAAATTTAACTTACCTATTGTAAACAGATTTACAGTGGTTCCACGGTACACCATCTAACAGTTCGGATTAAAGGACATCTCAAACTGAATGAAGGAAATCATTTCGGTACTTACCCAAATTTGAACAGAACGTGTGATGGGACATCTTGCGACAAATACTTAGAGAACGAAAGAACGTTGCAGTTAAAGTAGAATTTATTAATTAGAAAGGATGTCTCGGCTTATTTTCCAATATAATTAAAGGTATACTTTGAATTTCCAGTTAATAGACTTTTAACACCAACTTAGCCTAGATGATGCTTCAGTTTATTGGATTATTGCTACTTGTTTAATTTTTCTAATATGCCTAGATGATGCTACAGTTTATTGGATTATTGCTACTTGTTTAATTTTTCTAATAAGTCTAGATGATGCTACAGTTTATTGGATTATTGCTACTTGTTTAATTTTTCTAATAAGTCTAGATGATGCTACAGTTTATTGGATTATTGTTACTTGTTTAATTTATCTTCACGATCATAATCTTTCACTACTTTTTATATTAAAAACATTATGAAAAGGTATTGAAATTGTGTATGATACAACATGTGAACCATTCGAATAACTTTTCGTTGTTGTTGTTGGTTAAATCTGTTTCGACACAGTTCTTACTATTTTTAGGGAACAAAATGGAGTCGGGAATTTTCTTCCTGAAAGACATTTTATGCACAAGTAGGTTAAAGTTAAACGACTAGCTAAGAAACTACTAAAGCCACCCCTAATTTTGAACAACTACTCAGAAGGAAGGCAGCCAATCAGCAGCACACCTGTCGGCTTTGACCAGTTCTTTGAACGAAATAAGAGGATTGGTTGTCACTTTTACAACGCACCAATAGCTCAGAGTATAGAACATGTGTTGCGGTTCACTCCGGGACTTTTTATCCTCAACAGGACACGACATCCGTCAGGTTACACCCGACCTACAATCTCTAGGGAGATATTTTGAATATAAATTTTGCTTCCCTACCATTACATGTTTTGAAAGAAATAGGGTGTTCTAAAGTAAGTGAATAAATGAAAATTCTGTCGCTTCACATCACCTTCAAATATGTATTTATTGCAATATTTCAGCTCGTATACCAGATTTTTAGACTGGTAACTGTACATTAAATGGTTTTGATTAGTAATAAAGCAACAACATAAATAACATCGGCCGATTATTGTCATAAGCGTTCAGCTTAACAGCAAAACAGTTAAACCTAATCATTTCAAAAATAAAACTACCATCTTTGGTGATTAAGGTTTTAATTTCTCAAAAATTGTAAGTGCCTGTACGTTGAAGATAATGATAAAACTTCAACAACGGAATTAAATAAATGTTTAAATTTCAAATATATTTTTATGCTAATAAGGTATTAAATTTGTTTGTTTCCCACTATTCACAAAGCTATTAGCCATTGATTTGCTAGTATATGTACATTATGGTACTGTTGTATATTATCTAAATAACTTTAATTTCACTGCAGTGTTAGTACTAGTTTCATCAGTTTAAATTTGCACTTTTACAGGAAACAAGTTCTCTATGAAAAGAGTGGAATTTTACATTTAAATAGTGGGAAAATAAGGGTATTGTACATTTGTTTAATTACTTGATGTATCGATCTACGCATAGAAAATGTCTTATTTTATAAACTTGAAAATAATTCTATGAATAATTACTTACAATTTTAAAGAGTATGTACACAAAATATTTTAGATTTATAGGATTTTACCAAATGACTTAACTGGATTAGTTAATCAAAATATAATCAATATTAAAGAGCTAAGGGCGTTTTTAGTGTTCAAAATCCACGCGCATTTCGAAGAAGCTGCCTTGAGTTCTTATTCAATAAATAGTTTTATTTCAGCTTTGTTAAGCCAACGTATATGTTGCATTGCATATATTATGTTGTCAATATATTTTTGTTGTTGTTCACGTCTTAGAAGGGTATGAAAATAGAGTTTTTATAAGACGAAAGCGAACAACACGTCTGGCCTCGTTCGAGAATTAGTTATTTACGCCATCCCTTCCTCTTCCTTCTCAGACCCGCAGATCAGTTTGACGTACCCTTCAATATCGATGTTTCCCTCCCTGTCGATAGGTGCCTCTTTAAGAACTTCATCTACCTAAAAGACGCGAGAACGTTTTCTCAAGTATTACAGAAGAAATATTTTGAAATACATTTGACAAGCATATTACAAATTGTGGGAAAATATAATAACCAGTAAAGAAACCCAGCTACTAACCCTCTATTAAAATGTTTGTCTGTAAAAAATACAAAATACTGTACTTATTTTAATAATCCCATATATTTTGAAAAATAACTGTATATTACATCAATAATATGGGTTTTAGCTATTCGAAGTGGTGCAAGTTCAGCTTACCTCATGGTCTTGGAATTTATCTCCCCATGTCTTAAGTGCTTTCCTAAGCCTGAAAGTAAAAACAAGATAATTAGAAACAAACGTGTCGTTTTAGATAATTAATACTTGAAACCATCGGTACTTGATGAAACTCCATAATTACAGAATTGGAGAAAACAATGACAATCGTACATTTCACAAATATTTCGTTTATTATTATCATCACAGTTTCGTGAATTATTGGTTTAAAAATTTATTTATCGCCAGTACGTCGTGGATGATAATTTTACTATTTTTTATGAATGCTGGAGAAGTGTTTAATTTCACGAACAACATACGTTCGTCGAAAAACAGGAATAACAATTATTTTTCCAGCTAACTCAAAACAGTAGCACGTAGTAAAAGTGGCTGATTTATCATAACTGTAGGTTTTCAGTTTTAAATTTTAATTTCATTAGAAATATGTTTGGGTTCTTTATACACTGCCTACAAAATTAAAATTTCGTTTGAATTTTTACCAAGTTTTATCATACGTACTCCTATAGATTATAAAATGAGCAGTTCCTACATTTGTTTTGTTTTTGCATTTATTTCAATTGCTACTAAAATCATAAATATTTCCTGTTTGATTATATATATATATATAAAACACTATTCAAATTCTAGTAGCTTCTGTTTAATAGCATTTTATATTTATTTCTAAGAAAGTTATTGTTATATTTAATGTTTTATTGTATTTACATGTAGGACCAATTAGGTGGGGGGGGGGGGGAGACAGGAGGGCCATTTGGCCTGAGTCTCAAACTCAAAGGTGGCTTCAAAATGAGACATTTGTTGTCTTTTTTGCATTTATTAAGTTTCGCGACTTGTTTATATACACAAAAAATGCTAGAAAACCATTTATTAAATGTTAAATACTGTTAATAAATAAATGTTAAATAAATATATTCAAGTTATGTTTCACTTTTCTTTCGGGCTAATAATATGTCTTTTGTTTTCAGGTGTCAACTATTTTTTTTATTATAGTCAGGGCCCTCAAAAGATAAAAGTGGCCTGAGCCCCTCCGATTCTCTGAGAGAGCCTGCTTACCTGTATTGTTAAATAAAAATCATGGATAGTTTCTTTATTGTGTTAATTTCACTGTCGAAAAATAATGGGTATTTGTTAATTTTTTTTTGGTTACAAACATCATGACTATTTCTATTGCACAAAACTTTCATTAGTTAAATGCACAAACATATCTCCCAGTTTATCTTTCTTTATTTAAATACTGAGACTTTTCGAGACACGAACATTGAAATTACCAGACGAAACCGTTTCAGTTATTTTCCTCTTTTATCTGATTTCAAAAATAAATATGCAATGTCAGTGGCAGTAAGTAAATTTTTGGACAATGCAATCCTTCTCTTTTGTTATTTCATTCAAAACGTTTTTCTTTTATACATAATAACTATAATATGCAAAGTGCTACAAGGAAATAATATAAAAATTAGAACAAACCGATGCTGTTGCTTTTGCTTATAATTGTTTTGATTCTAAAATACGAGAACATTCTTGAAGAAAAGATACTCATCAAGCTAACTTGCCTGTCTTCGTTGATTTTTCCTGTAGCATTCTGATCAAATGTCTTCAAGGCATTTTTAATAGATTCTTCAGGGTCAGTTCCTACATAAAGAAACTTCAATGTATCTGAAACTTATCGAGCAATTTTTATTTATGATTTTCAATGACTGATTAAATTACACTCAGTATTGTATTAGCCAAGCATGAACCACTGAGCGAGAAAAAAAAAGACCCTCATCCTCACCAGATACATTTTCAATTGCTCAAATTCATGATAAAATTAATCTGTGTGAAAACCAATGTGTTAAAGCCGTTAAAAACAGTGAAATAAATGTTAAGCAACCCCCCCCCAAAAAAAATGGATCGTATTAGGTCCGCGCATTCTTGAATAAAGGTCTGATAAAAATTTCCACCAAAAGGATTTTCTAAAAAAAATTGTAAAACATAAAACAATTTACATTTAACCAAAATAGATAAATAAATTATAACATTAAGAATTTAATGCTTACAGATTGGTTGTTTCCAAACTCAATTAAAATATAAAACTCGATTGAAAACACTTTTTGGTGGAAGATGTAAAATAAAGACACTCATGCGAGAATATGAACAAAGAACACAGTACAATTTTTTATGGTCCCCCCTTTGGACATGGGTTATCACTTTATTGTTTTATGTGCTCCTAAAGTCCAAATGTTATGGTTAAATACCATTAGTATAAATTTTGGTTAGAATCTTGCCGAATAGTCGTCCCTAATGTTGAAATGATAGACTAGAGGTAAGGTAACTAGTTAATAGCATTCACCTCCTACTCTAAGGCTACACTTTTCTGACCGATTAGTGGAATTTTACCTTCACTCATATAGCACCAGGCCCCGCATGGCCAGGTGGTTAGGGTGCTCGACTAGCAATCTGCGGGTCGCGGGTTCGAATCCCCGTCACACTAAACATGATCGCCCTTTCAGCCGTGGGGGCGTTATAATGTTACGGTCAATTCCACTATTCGTTGGTAAAAGAGTAGCCCAAGAGTTGGCGTTGGGTGGTGATGACTAGCTGCCTTCCTTACACTGCTAAATTAGGGACGGCCATCGCAGGTAGTCCTTGTGTAGCTTTGCGCGAAATTCAAAACAACCAACCAACCAACTTATAGCACCCCTATGGCCTCATAGTGGGAACACGTTTTTTGCGACAACAACACATGAGCCCTGAACCCTTGGATTCACATCCGGGCACACTAACTACTAAGCGGCACAAAGTTGTCAGTATTACTGAATTTTGTCTAACTGAAGAATTCGGAATATTAATTAATAAAACTATGGATATACATTTGTATATTAAATCAGACAGAACTGCAAAGCTCTAAATGCTAATGAAACAGTTACTGCTTTATTAACTTACTGAAAAGGGGTTTCACGTGAAATAAAGAAACAATCCATGCTTATCATGGTTTTTATTTTATATTGAAGAATCTAATTATTATTTTTAAGTTACAACAAGTACAACGTTTCGATCGCTGGTGCGATCATTCTGAAGTATACAAGTTATTTGCTTCCAATACAGGGGGTCGTATTTCCTTCACGTATAAGGACTTGTCATGGGAAATCCACTATCCGGTACCTTAGTCACACTTTTCTTACACTGCATGGAACAACATTTTATACTCAATTTCTTATATAAGCCTTCACTTTGGCTCAGATATGTAGTTGATGTTTCTTGCGATTTTACTTGTCAAGTGAACAAACACAATTACTTCGACACATACAAAGACATACATTTTAGAGTTGAAAATGAAAATAACTACACAATATTTTTTTAAATGTTAACATCACACGAACCCCCCATGGCTTCACAACTACACTTCACGGAAAAAACACATACAGTAGGAATTACATAAACTGCTTTTCTAATCATGTTGTCCTTCAGAAACTTTAAAAATTTTCTTATATTTAGTATACACTATATGCATTTCAGAAAACATCAATGAAGAAGTTCATGGGCGTACGAGGTGGAGGGGGTGCAGTCTCCCTTAGCTTGCAATACATATGGTCATTTGTGCAAATTTTCAGTTTTCATTCAGGCAAAATTAGAAGTAGAAAATATGGTGATTCTGGCAATTTTTACCTTCATTCGGGAAAAACTCATAAACTCATTCGGAGAAATATTGTACAGCCCACCTCCTCTCTAAAATCCCCCGTACGCCAAGAAGAAGCTGCACACTTAATTTAATGTTTTACTAACATAAACAAATTCCCTATTAAAGTACTTACACAAACTATCAACGAATTAAAAAACACAGACAAGACACGTTTAATAAACAAACAAACCCAAGTAAGATCACAAAACGAAGGAATCCTGATCACTGGGATTATTCCGCATATTGAAAATATTAGCATACTTCTAACAGAAACATGGAAACGACTACCATTTAAGTGAAACCTTACCATAACGACAAGAATGAAAAACTAAAAACGTATTCAGAAATCAAATAATGAAACCTCCCTTCCCCTCCCAGGAAACACTAGGCTAAAAGAACACCAAAATCACCTTCAAACGTCCATGAGCAAATAAACAAAAAGAGTCACACTTTTTCCGAACAGAATGTTACCATACTAAAACACGAACCTTACCCTAACAGAAGAAAAATCGGAAAAGCCTGATTAATAGTCAAGCTATCACAAATTCAACAAACACCCAGGGACGACTCAGTATCATTTTTGATCTTTATTACCAATACATTCCTAAGTCTTACCGATTTCTTTTTCACAACATTTTCCACATATACTCATCTAGTTTTGTTTTGTTTTCTTCGTGAAAATAAATAAATAAACCGTCAATCCATGTGGATTGATATGAACATTCTTAACTAAGCACAATAAAACATCTGATTTGAATGCATTGATTACTCATTGTTTTATTGTTGGTATAAAAACAAAAATTGTCTTTACGGTGTGTTGAGTATTTGAGAATGATCGCACCAACGATCAAAACGTCGTATTTGTTTAAATGAAAATGATTCTTCAAATCCTACATTGTAGAAATAACTATCACCAGTAATTAAACTGAAAAGAAATAATTCAGTATTGTTATTAGTTTGTTTTAACAAGAAGCTGCACAATGGGCCTCTGTATTGTCCGCCGCGGGGATCTAACTCCGAATTTTAGACTTATAAGTCCTCAGTATATATATTGAGCCTACGGGGGAAATACATAAAATAACCTATACATTTTATGTGAGCCAAAGCAATAAATTTAAAGTTAATCTGTCGCATGTTCACTTAGACTTTAAGTTTTTTTAACAAAAATAGTTTAGGTCTTTGTAAAATTAACTCGCCTCGTCTTCATACAGACCTGATATTCTTTCACCAAAGATGGTTAGGAACATTGTGAAGTTGATAGGCCCTGGGGCTTCATGAATCATTCCTTCTAAGTCTTCTTCGTTAACTAGCCGGCCTAAAATAATTAACAAGTTATCATTAGTTTTGTAAGCATGAGTGATACGTATCATGCACTGAGGAAAAATATATCGTCAATGGTAATTTTGTTTTCACTTGTTTATCACATTTGCTGTAATCAATCGTATAATTCAAATTTAATGCATGGTACAAAATGAATGATGCTTACCAAGGGAATCAAACGTCGCCCGAAGATCATTCTTGTCGATAAACCCGTCTTTGTTATTGTCAATGAGCTGGAATGCCTGGTAAAGAAATAAACAGTTAAAAAAATGTTGCTACTTGTATAGAATGGCATTTACCCTTAAAGACAACCGAGAATTGGTGTTTTCAAAGTTAGAGAATCGTATTTAACCCAAAAATATTGAATAAAAATGTTACTACATAATTAGTAGTTAGTATTGTCATCCCGAATGGCACTTTATGGGATACATGGGAGTCACAGATTTAAAGATTCAGGCATAGCCATTCTCAATATCGAACTGTTGACTAGAAAGAAGAAAAGAAGCCAACCAGTCAGTAGCACCTGCCGTCTACGAGGATACCTTTAAGAGAATTTGGCGAATCATATTCGAAGTTCAGCTGGAACGCTGGACCTTCGAATCCACAGTCAACACGTTGACAGTGAGGCCACTTCCGGTTCGTATTATCATAAATATTTAATGACGCGAACCACTATGGATATTAAGAATAATATATGCAATAAAATCTAACTCAAATGATTTTGAAGAATAATGTTATTTCAAGTATAGAATAAAATAAAATGGTCTCAAAGACTATGGTTGTTTTTTTTATTTCCTTATATAATGTTTTTATTGTACAAAAATTGTAAGCTGTATATGAATAAATAATTTTAATCAATTAGGTAATTCACTTGTTTGTATGCTCTCGAATATTTGTACAAAGCTTCATAGGATCTATCTGTGCTAACTGTCCCAAATTTAGAGCTGATAGAGGTAGAGAGAAGACAGCTAGTCGAGTGTTATCTTTATTCATTGTTTAGTAACATAACTGAAAAAAAATTGTATCATTGTTTTCGTTTCTTTTTACATCCACATCGTTTAATATGGTTAAAGCATAAAACAAAACTGAAAATCTTTTGTATCACATTCGTATGTTCGATATGATCTTCTACATATAGCTGTACTAAATGTGCATTTATTGAACAACATGAACATTCACTGCCTGGATAACAACAAAAATAACTGCTCTAACAGCGTTTTGGACCACCAAGTGCTCTAATCACATCCTGAATCCATCGTGGCATAGAATCCTCTGATTTCTGGAGTACATTATCTTCGACTTACAACAATTACTCATATAGTATTGTCGCTAAATCCTTCAAAATTGGAGATAAAGGAGTACGTTTTCTAAAAGCTTGCTCCAAAGCTGGTTGAAAGCTTTATGACACTGTCTCCAAACTTTGGCTCTTCCATCTATAAAGAATAGCTTGTATGAAGGTTCATCTGACCACATGTTATATTTCTGTTGGCAGCAGAGACTAGTGGTTGGCGAACTAAAGACTGGTTATCAAAATTCATTTCTGGCAGCTTCCTCTGCATTGGTCTTGATCAAACAGATTGTTGTGGTCAATGATATTCATGTAATCTGTCAACTGCTGGGCCGTTGGATGCCTATTGGTCTTCACAACCCTTGCTAACTGAAGCAGTTTCTTCAATCCACAATTATTCTGCTCATAGTTTGTTTGGAATTAAGCACAAAGCTACACAAGGGCTATCTGTGCTCTGCCCACCACGTGTATCGAAACCCGGTTTCTAGCGTTGTAAGTCCGCAGACATACCGCTGTGCTACTGGGGGGCTGCCTGCTATGGCTAAACTAACAATCACGCAGCTTAACTTCACTTTCGTCAACCAGTGTAACAACGTTTTACGTATTGAGTGTAACACAGTTTGAGAAGAAAGGTTTATGGTTAACAAATTTTCTGTTAATGATTTTTAAAAATTTTGTGATGAAAGAAATCTGTGAAAGATATTTTTCTTAATTACTAAAGAGCAGCATTTCTTCATTCAAGTCTAATATTTACAGAACGTAGAAAGGAAATCTTTGTTTGATCATTGTTTTTTGTTTCGTTTTTTTACAGGTAGGCAGGAAAAATAATTGATTTGCCATTCGTATAAAAAGAATTAACTACTCTTTATATAGCCCTAGCCTTGAAGAATAATTCAAAATATATAAAAATATCCAAACACAGTAAATGTTATAATGTTCTCTTATAAATATGGAACATTGTTTCAAGTGCGACACATATGCTCTTAGAAATATTACATAAAAGTATTACTTTAAGCTGATAAAAACATATACTTAATACTTAAGTATTCAAAACTTTAAACAATGTTTTCAACAAGAAAATTTAAGATTTTTTTTAGTTCAATACACAACACAATCAAAAACTTTAAAATAAATATACATTTAAATGAAACGTATCCTAAATAGGCTAAAACACATTCACATTAACAGCTTTTACTATGCTCGCATTCTTGCATATAAAAGACATAGCTTTAAAAAATGCACTAGACAACTGTATCAAATTAATAATACATTTTTTTTTTAGTTTGAGTATATGAATGATTATGATCCAAAGATCTCTTTAATTTAATGGAGCAATTATTAAACCAAATATTCTATATTTTTGTTTTTGATAGTAATACAACAATGTTACTACGATCTTTCAGGTATCTATATTCTTTTCAGCATTGTGTAACAAACATAAGAAGTATAGCAAACAATTAAAGTTAACTTTGTGATAAAAATTCATACTAGTTAAGCAACCACCTAATAATAGATCACAGCAGCTCCTCATGGTAACATAACGGAAGGAAAGATTTTGAAGTTGTGGGTGCTGAGAGTCACACAACTCCGAGGTCTCGTATAATGTAAACAATATGACTTTAATGGTTGTGGAAGTCCCTCTCACAACACACTTCCTGCGCCCCTAGTAGCTAAACATTTATTGGAATACCCCATGAAACAATTCCTACAAGTAAAGTGACCATCTAACAGAAACTCCACCTGACAATCGTTACAAGTAAAGCAACCACCTAATAATATCCCACCTAGCAATCCGTATAAGTAAAGCAACCACCTAATAATATCCCACCTAGCAATCCGTATAAGTAAAGCAACCACCTAATGATATCTCACCTAGCAATCCGTATAAGTAAAGCAACCACCTAATGATATTCCACCTAGCAATCCGTATAAGTAAAGCAACCAGCTAATGATATCTCACCTAGCAATCCGTATAAGTAAAGCAACCACCTAATAATATACCCCACTTAGCAATCCGTACATGCAAAGCAAACACCTAATAATATACCCCACTTAGCAATCCGTACATGCAAAGCAAACACCTAATAATAATATATCTCACTTAGCAATCCGTACATGCAAAGCAAACACCTAATAATAATATATCCCACTTAGCAATTCGTACATGCAAAGCAAACACCTAATAATAATATACCCCACTTAGCATTCCGTACATGCAAAGCAAACACCTAATAATAATACATCCCACTTAGCAATCCGTAAATGCAAAGTAAACACCTAATAATAATATATCCCACTTAGCAATTCGTACATGTAAAGCAAACACCTAATAATAATATGTTCTACCTAGCAATCCGTACATGTAAAGCAATCAGTGGTAGATCCCACTTAATAATCCGAACAAATGTATCAAACAATTAATAATACTTCTCACGTACAAAGGACTATAGAAATTTGCATACCTAAAGTCCGTTTTCAACATACTATAACACTGCTGAACAATTCATGGAAATTTCATATTCCCAAATCTATCAATAATAATGTTCATATAATGAAGGTGGTTTTTGCTTATTGTGAAAAGGCCTTCCAATTGTTTTCAGTAAAACTATGGAGCAATTATACATGTTCGTACAGACATAACTGAACATTTAAAAATGGAGAAAAATAGGGTATCGATAAAGAAATATAGCAAAAGTCGTACAAAATTCGTATTTAAACTTACCTCTTTGAATTCAGCTATCTGGTTTTGTTCGAACATGGCAAAGACGTTTGATGTGGCTCGACCAGCTCGCTTTTTTTGGGAATCGCTCTTTCCTCTTTTAGACTGCAATGTTTAATACAATAGAGTTAAATATGTCCACGAGTTTATTCTTTCAGCTTAGAAAATATTCCATTTATTAGTTAGTAATACATTTGTTCTATTCATCATTGAAAATTTTGACCCGCGAGAAGACGGCTACTTAACAGTAACGCTGCCACAAGAGCTGTGTCTACTTTGAATTGAATAATAGGAGTATCTGTTACACTTAATTTGCACCTTGAGCTGAACGTTAGAAGCGTGTTCAAAGGCATTACGGTGCAAATCTTGGATTTTCCGGTCCGCAACCGAACACGCTAACCACTAGGCCACGTCTGACTCTTCTTCTTTAGACTGGAAAGTTTTATATAAATAGAGATTGGTAAAACTGTATTTCTAACTGTATTTCTCGCCTATAAATCCGTACAAGTAACTACTTTTTTAAGGCTTGTTAAGGATATACACTAGAATTTTCCGTATACTGAAGCTAAAACTGTATGTATTTTACTTTTTTGTATCTCTTTTTAGACGATAAAAATCTGTGTGCAAAAGTTAGCATAATATTTGTGGCCTTATTTTAGAGTAGTCACAGGTAATTTTCAATCTTTTAATATATTGAAAAATTGGAAAGTCAACGTGAATAACTTGCGTGTTAGAGAACTAAATACTATCAACTAAGTACTGCACTTTTAAAAAAAATGTTAGTTTTTATAATATAAGATTAGCGAAACGAAAGCAATATTGCAAATTATTCTACAGATTAGATAAACGTGTAATGCTTAAGCACTTTTGAAAAGATTCAAACATAGAAAATACATGAAACTGAAAGATATATCTTGCATATTTTCTGACTTACATACTTCAGAGGTTAATGGTTTTTTTACAATCATTGTGAATGTCAGTCTTTGTAGAATATTTTGGAATTTTTTTACACTTAAAGACTTTCGAAAAATCGCTCATGTTTTTACCGAATCTTCTATTGCTACGGCAAAGATGTTTTATTTGTATCTTTAAAACTTCTATTTGTCAGCCTGTCTATTGTAATATAATCTAATGACAAAAAATCTGTCACCTGCTATATACACTTTGGGCCTCATTTGTTAAATTGAGACTAGGTGAGTATCATTGTTCTATCCGTATGCAGCAGTGTCCCAACATATCGTAAATTGGTCAAAATATTGTCCCTGATAGGACCTCCTTGTTTGAAGTCAAGTACAGTTTTTTCATTAGATACACACCGTGTACCAATTAGACGTGCTGTGTACACAACATTTCTCATTAGGCATACTGTGTACACAAAATTTCTCATTTAAAATCTATGTAGACAATGTTTCTCTTTTGACAAACTGTGTACACAACATTTCTCTTAAAACAAACGGCCCCCCAGTGGCACAGCGGTATGTCTGCGGACTTACAACGCTAGAAACCGTGTTTCGATACCAGTGGTGGGCAGAGCACAGATAGCCCTTGTGTAGCTTTGTGCATAATTAAAAACAAACAAACAAACAAATAATAAGACAAACTTTGTACACCATATTTTTCATTAGGCATACTGTGTACACAACATTTTTCATTAGACACACTGTGCACACAACATTTCTCATTTGACAAACTGTGTACACAACATTTCTCTTCAGACAAACTTTTTACACAATATTTTTCATTAGGCATACTGTGTACACAACATTTTCATTAGACACATTGTGTTCAACATTTCTCTTTAGACAATCTGTGTACACAACGTTTCATATTTGACACACTGTTTTAAACTCCAAAGAACACAGAACAGAATGTATAATGATGTTGAACAACTTAAACATTTTGAATGAGTCTGAAAACTCTCCTGCTTACACTAGAATAATTTATATATATATCCAGTGGCTTAGCTGGAATTCTGAGATAGGTTATTTTTAGGACATAGAGGTTTAACTCAAGTTTATTCTTCTTTTATTTACTTTTACAATAACGCCAATAGTTATTGTGAATGAAATATATCCTAATACTTTCAAAAGCTATGGAGATTTTGAAGCACTTATCTAGTGGATTTCAAATATGCCTGCAATGTGAATTCGTTATTTTTTCAGTTTATTTTCATCCTCTTGCAATCTCCTTTGTTCATCCCACGTTCAAACGTTCAGTGAGTTTTTGCTTCTTTTCCAATTCATCATGTCATCAGGCACATAAGGAAGAAGTCAGATGCCTCCAGCGAGTACTGTCCTCTGCTAATTCTTACAGGTCTTCCATTTTTATCTTGACGGAAGTCAGGTATGTTGTGATGGTATGTTGCGGTGTTCCTTTAGTTCGACATCTCCTGATGAAATCAATGAAATTTCCTGTCTTGGTATCTTTGATTCCCTCATTTTAATTGCATTTCTTGCAAAGACATCTTCGATTCTGTGATATTATTTATTCTAGCTCTGACTCGTTTTAAGACTTCCTGAGATGTTACAAACTCTGAGGCTTTGTTTGTTGTTAGTCGCAAAGCTACCCAATGGTCTATCTGTGCTGTGCCCAACACCGGTATCGAAACCCGGTTTTTAGCATTATAAACTTCAGACATACCGCTGAGCCACTGAGGGGCTCGGTTTGGTTGCTGTTAAGAGCAAAGCTACACAATGGTCTATATGTGCAATGCCCACCACGGGTATCGGAACCCGAATTTTAGCGTCGTAAGGCTGCAGACTTACCGCTGAGCCACTGGGAGGCTATCCCGAGGCATGTGCTTCTAAAATTAATGAGTTTTTTTTGTATTAGATTGTTTGATTGCTATGCTTCAGAACCATACAACAAAACTGATTCAATGCTGCTTTGTTCGATTTTGATCTTTTAATTCAGGGATTTCACTTTCAGTTATGAATGATGTATCATTCGTTTCTGCTTGGCAATAATTGGAACACAATGTAGATTATATTACATTTTTAATAACAACGCGTGGCCCTTTTATTTTTCCTACGTACCTAATATATTTTGATATCTGTAAATTCTCATGTTTCTACTGCTTCTTGAAGTTGGAATCGCATGCCCTTCTTCCATCTACCTGTAACTGAGATTTTTTCTACCCGAAAATTCATCAACTTATGCTTTAAAATTGGATGACCTTCGATAACTGGAAAGATTTAGATTTCTTTCTATGTTGAAAATAAAAGTATTCTCCAATCCAAATGCTGAGCTTATTCTGGTGTCTGTCTATAAACGTCATTAGCTTAGGAAATTGAAAGAAATCTGATTTTTTGTAAAGCTTATACACTCAGAACAGTATCCAGGCTACTTGAAGACGATTCTAAACATATCTTACATTGTGTACAATATTATTGTTTTCGTTACCGTTGCTTATCAATTACATAAAATATTTTTCAACTGGTTTCATTTATTTGTAGCTAAGGATAAAGCTACACGGTGGGTTGTCTCTGTTGTGCCAATCACGAGTGTCGAAACCCGGTTTTCAGCGTTATAAGTCCGCAAACATACCGCTGAGCCACTGGGGGACTTTGTGAACTTATTGTTATTCAACATGTTAAATGTTTATTTTTGTTTTAGTTACGCGTAAATAACATGAAATAAAAGTGTTATAAATCGAAAAACATACTTATATTTAGTTATGTCGAACAGTTATTATATATTTTTGTCCATAGTTAGATTTCATTTTATATTATTGTTTTTTGTTTCTTTGTTTTTATTGTCGTTTTTGTATTAGTTACGTCCAGTTGACATATGTTCTACAACTTATATTTTAATATTTCTCTTTACTTCTGATTTTAATGCAATGTAAAAACTCTCATTAAGTTTCAACTCTTCTTTGTATGCGATACTTTTGCTGATAGTTAGGAAAAGTATACTTTTCCATAAACATTCAAATAAGCTAGACATCTTGTCATGCCCAGGATTCAACGGAAGTGATTCGCTAATAGCTGGCCTTTTTCCCTAAGTAGTCAACTTAAGCTAGATAATGTATGCTCAAGGGTTCAGACAAATTTGATTTGTTAATAGCTGGCATTTCCCCTAAGTACTCAACTTAAGCTAGATAATGTATGCTCAAGGGTTCAGAGGAATTTGAGTTGTTAATAGCTGGCATTTCCCTAAGTACTCAACTTAAGCTAGATAATATATGCTCAAGGGTTCATAGGAACTGGATTTGTTAATAGCTGGCATTTCCCTAAGTACTCAACTTAAGCTAGACATCTTATCATGCCCAGGATTCAACGGAAGTGATTCGCTAATAGCTGGCATTTCCCTAAGTACTCAACTTAAGCTAGATAATCCATGCTCAGAGATCTAAAGGCCTTTATTTTAATGTTTTGCTTTAACCTATATATATATATCGTTCAGAGTTACTGAAGAAAGATGGCATTCTCTGACAACTGTCTGACCTAAGGGCATGTGCAGAAACAAAAGATAAATCAAGATTTTAAATCTTTCTTGTTTCAAACCAAAAGCTGATTAATATAATAGCAACAAATTTTGTAAAAAATGATTTCTATTAAAATTATTTAAGAAATAAGTTAGCAGAAGTATTGCTGTTTGATCCCTAAACCCCTGCATTAGTTGGTTATCTATCGGATAAAGTACCACTAACACAAGTTAAATCTTGGTAAGTCCTGGTTTGTCGAAACATTCTTAAATACATAACTCATTTAGCATATATTTACATCTGTATTTAATTAAAATACGAACTGCAGAAAGTTTGAGTTTGAAGAAAATGATAATAGAGCATGAAGTTAAGCCTTACCATATTTGCTACTTCTAGATCTTCGTCTTTGGCGATCTCTGTTCACGGACAGTTCCACCCGCACAATGTGACGTATTGGCTTTGTAGTAGCGAGTTTTCTCGTTATTTTCTTGATTCGCATCGTTTTCCAACGTCTCGACTGTCGTTGGTCACGTGCACCACCTTATTTAGACACTAGAAATTTTTGGGGAAGAGTGTGGATTTCATAGTGCGTCTTCAACTTACTATGGTTACTAGTAGCACACACACACATTGGGTTCTGATGGGTTAAAAACAGCTTGGTTGCAGATACAGAACTACGCGAGTTTTGATTGGTTGTTGAAACTATATGCTTTCTCGGAAAGCGCTCTTAGCACAAAATGTAGAGGTAAAATAATTTACAGAGTTTTGGAATATTGGGAAATGACAAGTTCAATCATATGCTGTGGTTACTGTTTTCCATGCTTTGAGATAGCGTTAAATGTACTGATGTATTCGTCATCTAGCTGTCTTCTACGAATTTTCTAGGCAATCTAGAGATCAGATTTATATTCATTACTGGCCTTCATAAATGAAGATGCTCATTTGTTCAAACTAGGACGTCATTGGCCGACTGTAAAAAAATAAATGAAATATGTACCAGGTAGGAGTGTTTACAAACACAACCTACCAGTCCAACTTTTTCATTATAAGCAGTTTTAATTGTATAGTTTGTTTGTTTGTAATTAAGCACAAAGCTACGCAATGGGCTATACTGTGCTCTGCCCACCACGGGTATCGAAACCCGTATTCTAGCGTTGTAAGTTCGCAGACATACTGCTGTGCCACTGGGGGGAGGCTAATTGTATAGAGTTAGACAGCAAAACATTTATTGTGATACTGGACAGAAGACTGTGTTTTATAAGAAAGGTTACTTACTAGGCGTATATTAAAATTTCTAGGATATCTAACCACCAGATTGTATTTAGTACGGTTGTTAGATACCTGATACGTTTATTGCTCTATTGGATACTATGTTATGTTTGGCATGGTTGTTAAGTGCCTGGTAGACTTATTGCGCTATTGGATACTATATTATGCTCAGCATGGTTGTTACATGATTGATAGACTTATTGCTCTATTGGATACTATGTTATGTTTGGCATGGTTGTTAAGTGCTTGATAGACTTATTGCACTATAGGATATTATGTTACGTTTGGCATGGTTGTTAAGTGTTCGGAACATTTATTGTGCTGCCGGAACATTGTATGTTTGGTAAAGTTATTAAGTATTTATCACAATTTCCATGCTACTACTAAGATTTTTACGATACTGAGTTCCACAATGTGTTTGGTAATATTACATTTACTATGCTGCCGTATAACTTAATATATCATGATAGTTTATTGTTCGATATATTTTTGAAACCATACTGTGTTTATTACTGTTGTAGACTGTTAGGTACATTTATCGTGTACCACTGGCTATAATACTGCATTTATTATGGTTGTTAAGTGTTAGACACATTTATTGTACCACTGGATACCATACTGTTTTGGATATGGTAAGATGTATTATTGGACCACTGTACATCATGCAGTTTAACCAGCATTATGGTATAAGTTATTATATTATTAGTAGACCAGTATTATATAATGTATGTCATATAGTTTAACTAACATTGTGGTAGCCATTATATAATTGGTAAGCCAGTATGTATGTCATACAGTTTAACTAACATTATGGTAGAAATTATTACCTTATTGGTAGACCAGTACTACATGATGTACGTCATATTGTTTAACCAATATTATTGGTAAGACATTACTTGGTTGTTTATAAAAGCATAGGGTAGACTTCGTGTTTTAATTACTTTACATTTTAATTGTTTAATATATTTGGGATCTTATTTAAATGCTGATCAAAAAATTAATTTAATTATATATTTTTATTAAGCGCGATTCCGTTTTTGTTTCTCTGATTACTGGCAATATTAAAAAATGATAAGTTAGTTCCTTCTACCAAGCAAGTAACGAGCATTCATTAAAACATTTGTGTTCATATAAGCTATAAGTAAGTTGTTGTTAAAATAAACCATTTTTGTGATTATGTGATATTTTGAAAAAAGACATTTAACACAATATCCTCTTTCCTAAAATAACCATGCTTCCGTTAAAAACAAATACAGTAGTTATAAGTCATAGAATAAGTTGAAATCAATTAACTGCACAGTATGCCACAACACTTTAATTTTTTGTTCTCTGTTTTCTATGTAAAGTAGATGATTCACCACATTATACTAGCAGCCGCTATATATAGACTTGGGACCGAGTTGTCCTAATTATATGTTAGGATTAGAACACTTCCTCATGAGTCATATATACTATTTTTTCAAAGAAAGTTCGAAGAATTATTCTTTATAATAAAAAACTTTAAAGCATCAACTCCGTTTTTTCTAGATAAGAATACCTTAGAACATTGAGAAGTGTATTGAGTTACTAAAAATATAATATCTTGCTTGAAAACCATTGTTAGCAGGTAAAGCTTGCGGAAAGTTTATGGGCAATCTCCAGGGATAACTGGTGAGATGGAGGAGGTTTCGATGCACTTACAAATCTGGTGAAGATCGAAATAGTAAAGAATGTATTACGTTGCTTGAAATTAATTGTCAGTGGAGTACACGAAAAGTATTATGGACGCCTTCCATGGTTCACTTACGAACTTGATGAAGAGTCAAATCCACTAAAGTACATGGAAATATCACCTCTTACACCACTTTCCATTGAGGTTCTTCAGAAAACCTTTTTATTGCTAGTTTGTTGTTACTGCATACTTGGGTGGTGGGGGTGATTTATGAAACAACAGTTTAAAAAAAGTCTTCATAAAGAACGTTTATGTAGAGATAATTAGTAAAACTTCATCAGTATGGCACCTGAAATACCTATTGAACTTCAATAAAGTCATAATATGGTCGTTTTATTCTGTATTCTGGTATTTCGATGAGGGGGATAATGATGCCATATTATGACCAGCTCTAGAATAATTGTAAATTTTAAGAACTAAAACCTGTGCGATACTTTAAGGATACTTTACTTCAACTCTCTAAAACCCTATGACAGCATAACACTAAGAGAAACGTCATAAACAAAGAAATTTCTACTGTTGTTACACGATGGAATGAACAAACCTTAGGAAAATATGAATCATGTTTCCTCTTCGAACCATTCCCGTTTACTTTTGTTTTTAAACATAAGATTCTTTTTTTTTTGAGACTCATTGTTTTAACAATGAAAAATATGTTTTTATTCTGGTTTTCTGGCTCTGAATGATTATTTGGTATTCAAGCAATAGAGCACGCTTGAATTTTAATATTGATTCTATTTTCACTTTGATGTAGTTTTTCCACCATTGTTCGTGAATCAATTATTGCATCCCTAAAGTACTATTACTAATCTTACTTTTTAGAACTTTCAAACATTCATTTGGTCAAAAAGTTTGTACGTTGTACATGTAATCTCTGATATCGACGGCTCCTGTATTAAAGGCCCAAAGCTTGTGAAATAAACTAAATATGGAGGAAAATCAGTGAGTTATTTATTCAAAAAACTTGACTATTACTAACAAAACACCTTAATTAATTGTAAACTCTTATCTATCCGTCTATCTCCATTCATTGTTATACGTTAATAAATTTCCATAAACAAGACTTCATTTAGTTACATTTATTATGTCCCCTCGGAGAGTAGAGATAGTTTATCAATAAATTATGGTTCTTTCATCATACAAGTATATTCCCCTATCCGGCTTACTGCTCCTATCAGCACAGCATTGATTCTATTCAGAGTATAGAATATATATATATATATATTTTCACCAGTTCCGTTCTGTTTGTGAGTAGTAGCAGAAACATTAGTTTAAATCTATTCTACGTTTAAATAAGATACTTAAGTAGCAATAGAAACATTAGTTTAAATCTATTCTACGTTTAAATAAAATACTTAAGTAGTAATGGAAACATTAGTTTAATCTATTCTACGTTTAAATAAAATACTTAAGTAGTAATAAAAACATTAGTTTAACTCTATTCTACGTTTAAATAAAATACTTAAGTAGTAATAGAAACATTAGTTTAACTCTATTCTACGTTTAAATAAAATACTTAAGTAGTAATAGAAACATTAGTTTAACTCTATTCTACGTTTAAATAAAATACTTAAGTAGTAATAGAAACAATAGTTTAACTCTATTCTACGTTTAAATAAAATACTTAAGTAGTAATA
>NW_013665645.1:1438809-1457569 GCF_000517525.1 Limulus polyphemus | reverse complement strand
GTTTAACTCTATTCTACGTTTAAATAAAATACTTAAGTAGTAATAGAAACAATAGTTTAACTCTATTCTACGTTTAAATAAAATACTTAAGTAGTAGTAGAAACATTAGTTGAACTCTATTCTACGTTTAAATAAAATACTTAAGTAGTAATAAAAACATTAGTTTAACTCTATTCTACGTTTAAATAACATACTTAAGTAGTAATAAAAACATTAGTTTAACTCTATTCTACGTTTAAATATAATACTTACAGCTTGAAACTCATGTTTTTGTTATTTTTCCAAGTATTTTTTTAAGTTTAGATGATGCTTGTACGACAGTGAGTCTCATCCATATATTATTAAAGGTTATTTATTTATTAATGGTATATAAGTTTATTCTCTTCAGTTTTTTCACAGAAACAAAAATCCTTCTCATGAACAAGCAAAACAAAACATTTCAAAGCTTACCTTAAGCACTTACATGAGCTTTGTACTTTCCTTTACAGGGATAACACTGATTCAGTAATCAAGAAAAGCATAAATAAAGTTAACAAGTAATAGTTGCAACAGAATGACAAAATATTGGCACTATTATCTTCATCCATTTTCTAACACACCACACGGAACACATTGCGGTAGCTCTTCTGTATCGTTGTAATCTAACTTCAATTATTCTCACATGTTTCAACTCGTTTCATTTGTTGCGTTGTTACGCTATTGTATATGTTAAGGAATAAACAGTTCATCTTGCTCAACCTATTCGCAAATACATTCCTAGTACAATAGCCGATTAACTAAGACAATCTTACACCTGTATCGGTTCTGTATGAGTTTCAACATCTTTCAGCTACTAGTGATGCTAGCCTTTGATACTACCTCTTGTGTAGTTGTACATCCTTATTATTGATACTACCTCTTGTGTAGCTGTACATCCTCATTATTCATACTACCTCTTGTGTAGTTGTACATCCTTATTATTATACTACCTCTTGTGTAGCTGTACATCCTTATTATTCATACTACCTCTTGTGTAGCTGTACATCCTCATTATTCATACTACCTCTTGTGTAGTTGTACATCCTTATTATTGATACTACCTCTTGTGTAGCTGTAGATCTGCATCATTGATACTACCTCTTGTGTAGCTGTAGATCTGTATCATTGATACTACCTTTTGTGTAGCTGTACATCCTTATTGTTGATACTACCTCTTGTGTAGCTGTAAATTTGTATCATTGATACTACCTCTTGTGTAGCTGTACATCCTTATTTGTCATACTACCTCGTGTGTAGCTGTACATCCTTATTATTCATACTACCTCTTGTGTAGATGTACATCCTTATTATTCATACTACCTCTTGTGTAGCTGTACATCCATATTATCGACTTGTTCTCGTATGTTGCTGTAAAAGTTTCTGCACACGATGTTTTTTAATAATACTTCTATTCATCGATTCAAAGTCGCATAACGATCTAAAGTTTCCAATTTAAGAAACTGGCGATAAATGGATTAAAAAAATATTTAAAACAAGTAAAAATGCCAATTAATTTTGTGTTCTTCATATTACAGAAGTAAAGAATTTATTATTTGTACTATCATTTTTATAGCATTTCTAAATAAGAACTATTATAAGACTATTGAATTACTGTTTGTTGTTTTTTTTAACCTTAGAAAAAAATTACATGAACTATAAACAGATAATAAAGGACCTTATGAATAGAAAACAAACACAAAAATCATTTTAAAATGCTATAGTTTCCTTTATTAAAACTACATATATGTCCAAAGAAACGGACTATTGTAAGACCAGCAACTAAAAGTCAATGAAGCTAGATACAACACACGTCAGCAATAGTACATCTGGCTTTAGAATGTTCCTCAGATATGGCTTTAGCCTGATGTATAGAATCACAGTTAGCTATGAAATAGTCTACTGAAGCGTAGCTTCGTCTTCTCCGAACCTTATCTGCTTAACCCCTGAAACAGAAATGATAGTAGTATTTTTGAGGTTCAAATATAGGTTGCGCTACAATGTGTAAACAAAATTCTCTATAACATTGACACAACTGAAAGCCCTTGACTTTTGAAAAGCATTGGTAAATTAAAGCAAAAACAGTCTTATCTGGATAGTTTGTGTGATACTTCACAATAAGATGTATAATGTTTATCATTTATACAACACACCGGCAAACTCACTTCAAAACAAAGCAGTTTTATATATGAGGTTGTAGAAAATAGAAGAAATAAACAGTGACATTTAAGAACTAAAAGTTATTTTATTATAAAGATGCAACTTATGATAGACCCATTGCAGAGAAAACCGTTTATATCTACTAAACTATATATATTTAAAGTACATGCTATGTTATTACAAAAACTTATGACTAGAATGTAGTAACGACTGTAATCCCATTTGAAATTAATTTTACAATAAACAAAATAAAACATTAACCTTAATTTAAATGCTTATTCTATAAATTTTCATAATCCAGTGTTTCAGGATATATTCTTGTGATGGAACCTAAAATTCAAAATGAATACAATATTTTTGCTAAAACCTAACTGTTGTAACTACCTTTCTTGTAATAAGTGAGATAGTTTTGCACTAAAAACGTATTAATTTTTCGTTAATTACCCGAAAATTTCTTCCTTATTTGTTCTATTAATTTTCTATATTGTTATATACAATATATTCTATAAGAGGAATTCTTACTGACATTTAATGCAGTAACAGATTCGTATAACAATGGTAATAATTATAAATGTATAATATCTCACTTGATGTGAACTAAAACAAATAAAAACTCAATATATTAATGCCTCATCGTGATAAAGTTTAAAAGAAACATTGCACTTTCCGAGATTACTTTTTTGCTAGTAAATGTCCACGAAGCATTCGATTCAGGTATGTCAAGGAAACTTATTTCAAGGAAAATTAGGCACAGGGGAAAATTACTTTTTGAACAAGACTTCTGCGTCCAAAAACGAAAAGGGTTTTGGGCAAAATAGACCTAAAAAAAATAACAAAAAACAAAACTGTGTGAGACCAAAAAACAATTTTTTGACTCAATTAATGAAATATGTGAAAATAAGCAGCTTGGAGGTATCAAAGGATGCAGGAGAGTGAGAACAACATATATTTTCCTAATTGGTTTTCAGAAATCGGAAGGCCAATACTGACACAAGTAAAATGAGGAAGGGATGGGATGTTAACCGAAGGTGAGTGGTGAACTTTATTTTTTAACAGTATACATTGTGGTTGTTCAAATCAAGTGCCAATCTTGGTATGGATAAAGCAAGAGGGTATGCGGGATTGTGGACAATGACAACTGGAGGGCAGTGGGGATTCTTTTCATTTGAACATACTTTGGCATGACAGTCATTACCGCTTGTCCATAGAATTATGTGACTTGACACAATGCTTGACTTGACGATCCTCGAAGTTTTCTCTGCTTTGATAGATAAAAATGAGATACATTGAACATCTATAGCTTGAAATATTTTTCAAAGAATGGATTGATAAAAACACAATAAAATGTAGTTCTGATTTCAAATTAATTAACATATTTATAACTTGTTCAAACCAACTTTGTGAAGCACTAAACGTTCTTACACCGGATAAATGTTAGAGTATTCTATAGCATTTATTTTTCGTATTTAAGTAATGAATTATATTTTAATTATATCAGATAAACCCAGACATAAAATAAAATAATATCCTATACTATGATTTATTTTACAAAACTTAGTGATAATTTATAGAAATTGCTCAGCTTTGATATAAGTAACTATTGAATTTTCATTACTTTCAAGAGATGTAATGTATACTGTAAAAAAGAAGAATTACAATTATCACAACTAAATGAATGAACGTGTTATTACATCAAATAAATGTAATCACACAGGCTTAGATGGCATTTTGTAGAATTGTCATGTGTTTTATGGAAAAATGATGACTATATTAATATATTAAATGAATGTACACATGTAACACATTATGATATACCATAGAATTTATGAATATTTCATATTAATAAGGTAATGAATGAATCGTTGTGATGTCAAATGTAGAATGTTAAATGAATTGGGACGTCAGGGCAGTTTATTATATGTTATATTTTTAGGTAAATAATTCTCAATATATTAAATTCAGAAATTACTTTCATATCTTTTTGTCTTTTGTAATTCAAAAATAATGCATTTATTTCAAGAAGATGACACAGTAGTTAAAGCATACGTGATGTTCCACAACAAAATTAATTTCTATGTAACTAAGACATAAGCATGTTTTAAAATTACATAACTTTACAAACATATGGTACGGTATTTGAAAATTTTCCTTCATGTTTTATATGAATGTAACTATTGTAAGATTTAATAAGTCAAATAACTAAGTATGATATTTAATATCGATAAGAAAGGAGGAAATTATTACTCTGAGATAATTTTCACAAATATTACAGATTAATATTTATAGTCCCCAGAAAATTTCCGAACTTACAATGCTAAAATTCGGGGTTCGATTTCATGCGATGGACAGAGCGCAGATAGCTCATGATTTACCTTTGCGCTAAAAAAATACCTCAACAACATAATAAAAATTATATGTTCTTCTTTATGTGCACTTTTCATTATACAAAAATCTTCGTCAAAAATAACAATAGGTAAAACGTTCCAATAACGTTTTCTTTTACAATGTAAGTATACTTTACCAAACCTCTTGGAAGGCAGTTCTATTATATTTCGACATTATAGTAATAGAATTTTTAATAACTTCTTATTATAAACACAAATAAAATACCAATATAGGATAATAAAATTAAATATAACATAAAATAATGTTTGTTTTGAAATTCGTGCAAAGCTACACGAGGGCTATATGCGCAATTTAGCAGTGTAAGACTAGAGGGAAGGCCATCACCACCCACCGCCAACTCTTTTACCAACGAATAATAGGATTGACCGCAACGCTATAACGCCTCCACGGCTGAAAGGGCAAGCATATTTGGTGGAACAGGAATTCGAACCCGCGACCCACAGTGAAGCTCCCTAACAACCTGGCCATGCCGGGTCATGTCTGAGAGTGTTTTTAGAAATAGATAAGATTTGTAATACTTTATTGAGTTCATTTATTAATTTTTAGTGTTAATACAGGCGGGAGTATATTTTTACCTCTTCCTCTCCTATAAATTTCGATAAATTCAAGTTAGATAAGAAAACACTGAAATCACTTAAACATGATTTGTTTAAGGGAAATATATTTGTTTGTTTGCAATTAAGTACAAAGTTACACAATGGGCTATCTGTGCTCTGCCCACTACGGGTATCAAAACCCGGATTCTAGCGTTGTAAGTCCACATAGATACCGCTATGTCACTGGGGGGCTAAAGGAAATTTTAGTTTTATTATTGAAACATATTTTGCCATCTTAACAAAGTACGCAAGATGGCGTCTTTCGTATATATATTTAAATTTTTAATACTTTCAGAAAATTAGGGGATGAACTTAGAATTCGCGCACGATTTATGTATTTAAATTATTTTATACTGAAACATTGTTTAGCAAAAAAAATATTAAAAAGAAATTATTTATATATATATATAGCTTCATTCTTATATTTCTAAGTAAAATGCCAGACAATATCAACATACTCAGATCGCCTACCGGACGGAAGGCATGAGGTTAAAAAGGATACATGTCACCCTAGACTTAAATGAATTTCAAAGAGGACGATTAATCGGTGGTTTAGTGACCCAAGTTGTATACCTTCTTGGCTTTTAAAGATAAACAATATGAATGCTTTTTAGCATGATTATAATTCCATTCGTCGAACCAGGTAATTTAACAGTGTTCCAAAGATATTCACGAGTGAACGAGACCGCCGTATTTTATATCAACTTGTATCCTCGAGAAATTGAGACTAATCCCAAAGCATACATTTTTGGAACTTGGTTTATTACCGGTGCTAAAAACTCTAGGACTAAGGATTTTTCAAGTCTAGTAGGTAATGGTCTGAAATACATTAAATATCACTTAAGTAAATCTTGTTTGTTTGTTTGTAATTAAGCACAAAGCTACACAATTGGCTATCTGTGCTCTGCCCACCACGTATAGAAACCCGGTTTCTAGCGTTGTAAGTCCGCAGACATACCGCTGTGCCACTGGGGGTTAAGAAAAGCTTGTAATATTATCAAAGACAGAATCGGTATTCATTTGTTCATTATATTCGGTAATTTCGTTGAATAAAAAGATAAAATTAAAGACTGAGGCTAAAACAACAGAAACTTTTGATTTTAGTAATCTTTACACTTGTCTTCCTGTTGATAAAATTAGTTTTTCAATTTGAAGATTTAAAAAAATATGGAAAATTAAAGCCTTGTGTTAATAAGCACAGATGTTTCTATCATATGATAACGTTACTTGTACGAATTATTATTGTTTCACATAAGCGAACTCTTACAAGCCATGTACTTTTTTAACCTTATAACAGACATATTGGTGCAATTCGGCCAACAAGCCTTTCAACAAATACAAGAAATACCTATGGGAGATAACTTCAACATACAGTATAAGTTACTAGTTTGTGAGTAAGACTATAATAAATCTTTACACAATAGTCGCACTTGTAGATATGTTGGTGATATTCGTTTACTGAATTATGAAAGTGTTCTTGACACAATCGAACAAGTTCATACAATAACATTCACACTCATGAGTACCAAACCACATTACCGAGACTTAAACATCAGTATTTACGTTTAAAGTTATTAATGAATTAGACATTTTTAACTTCAAAGTTATTAACTTTCCATTTCCGAATATGAATATTCCAAATAAGTTATAATACTTACTACTTATAACTTATTAGCTTCAATAAAATGTGTTCAACATTACATGATTTTATGGACAGAGCTTATAAACGCATTCTCAATTTTCACAAACGAGGATTCTCTTTCCGCATTGTGAATATTAGATTTTTGCAATTTTGCGAAAATTCAACAATCTTCTTACTATCAATTATGAGATTAATAGTTTCACAGAAGATCACAATCTTTTCAAAACTTTCACTTCTACACTTTAAGTAAAAACATATTAAGGTAATAATGATGATCCAAACTGTAGTATGGCGACCACATGAGTTTTACTTTTCGTTAATTTAAGCTCTTACTATAGTTAATGCAAACTGCATAAAAGTTCCCATGATAAAGCAAAGAGCCATAAATGTTTGAATGAGTAACATTAACAACCATTTTACTGATACTCCAAGCAAAATTAGCTTTAAAACATAGAAGGTAAAAATAGTTTCATTAAAACCAACTGTTTAAAAAACCTAAAAAAACATTTCGACACAGTCTTCCTCAGTGGCTGCTGGGCGTTGAAAATGAAGAAATAGTATCGTTTGATGTCGTAAGCCTGTTCATATCAATACCCACCAAACTGGCCTAAGAAGTTGTGAAAGCGAGACTGGTCGAAGACAAAGACTTTAACTCAATGGACGTCAATCTCACTATATGAGATTTGTACACTATTAAAAATACAATAGGCAGTTTGCCAACAAATCCATGGTATAGCTATGGGATCGCCAACGATCGTAGCGCTTTCGTAAGTTGACTAACGATGAGTTAAATGGTATGAAGAAGAAGGCCAATGTTATGTTTAAATACAGAGTATGTTCTATACATAGAATAATTTTCATTATGCTTATAAATCGGTGTTTGTCAATTTACTATTATATCAACATAACGTGCTTCCGTACACAAGTCATAATTGCAGTAGATTTAGCTGTGGAGACTTTATAAATCAAAGGCTTGGAGACATTCGCCCTCACAATTAAAAGCTTTAGACCAAATGTGGATGATATTTTCACCATTCTGGATGAAAACCTCTGAGAAAAGTTTCGGGGTCACCTCAGTAGTCTGAATAATCGCATTCAATTCACAGAAGAAAAGAATCCCAAGAAAAACTACAATCCTGGCCAAAAAGTTACGCATATTTTGTGACAAATAAAGTCATTATTATTAAGATGGAATACAAAATACACTTAGCGCTGTCAAACTGAGAAATGCATATTATATTAAACAACTACATATGTAATTTGTATAATGAGACAGGTACTAAGGTCATCATGAACGATTTATTAGAACAGTAAATAATTTTATCAGATACCTGTAGAAAGATGTGTAATTCAGCATTTCACATATCATAACAAAAACTTACTAAAACATATATAATTACAAAATGTAACATCAAATTATTATAAGTAGCGTCTGTAACCTTATATCAGTTCATATTAAATATTGAGTATTTGGTTGGTCCTCCTCGTACTCTAATAAATTCCGCAAGGTGACGTGGCGTGCTGTCGATGAGGTTATTGATGTAATCAACCGTGATTTACTTCCAACTTGTAACTATAAGGCACTGCAACTCAGCTACAGTAGCTAGTTTAGGGTCGTGGTTAGCAATTTTTTGGCTTAGTTCTGCCCAACAGTTCTCAATGTGATTACACTCTGGAGACTTTGCTATCCATGGCAATCTTGTATCGTCCTCCTGGTCGAGATAATCCTGTACAATACGCGCACTGTGGGCAGTGGCACTGTTATCCCAGAACACAAAATTATTGCAAAACCTTGTCCTAGCATATGGCAGAAATATCGTCTCCACGTGATGCCTGTAGGTGGCGTCATCGATGCTTCCCTGGAGGATATGAAGAGCAGTTTTCCATCATGATGAATAGCTGCCCAAGCATGTCTTGAACAACTTCCTGCCTTGGTTTTAGTCCCCATCACCCTACTTCCCACCAAGCTATGGTTATCAAAACGTTAATGACAAAATCTCTAGATCTTTATTCAAAATGTATTAGATCAAGTTAAAGAAAATCAGCATATCATAAAAGTTTTGAAGATAATGGGTACTTCAACAACTTTATTGAAACAAAACAAAATATATTTTATTCTAAATTAAACCTACTACCACTACACTGATCCCTTACAATAAAGGATTATCTGTCCTCTTAAAAGACTCAAAAATAAAATTAATGTTAGAACTGTTTATCAACCTTGTACAACTTTAAGCTATACCTTAGTCCATCCAAAAGATCCCATCCAACCAGAAAAAATAACTTGTGTATATAAAATTCACCACGAAATATGTTATGTTTTGTGGTGAGACAGTCTGAACATTAAATACTCTTACTAACGAACACAGAAATGATGTTAACTTCTGCCAGATCGATGCTGCAGGCTCAGCACAAAATCACATTCCACATTTTAAAAACAATAAAGTTATAACAAAACCCATTAATAAATTTCAACGCATTTTCCATGAGTCGTGGCCTATGCTAGGTGACAATAATTACATGAACATAAGCACCAGTATAATTTCATTAATAGAATACCATGTATTACTACCGTAATTGTATTTAATCACCTACGATGTATCACAACATACAGTAGCCACTAAGAAGAACAATAGATTGTAACTAAACGTTTGGCAGGTTTTTTTACCTTGTGGTTTTACTAAAATTGTGTTAACCTTTTGTGTTTTAAATGTAATTTTGGTGTGTTATTTAACAGGATTTTAAAGTTCCTTATATGGAATAACAATACTTAATTTATTATGTTACATTTGTTTCAGCCAATTAATTTCTACACTTACCATTGTTGTTACTTCCTTCTCTACGTCTTATTATTGTGCGTTTTTTCTAATCTTATCAATTATACTTTTCAGCTGCTATTCAGAATTTTACTCTATTGTTTACAGCTCGCCCCTCCACGTGTGATGTAAAGTGACAGGAGTTAGTTAAAGTCGGATTAATTGCATGGTTAGCATGTTACTCTTCTTCTTTTATAATCAATTTGCTTATATTTTAATTAGAGTATCAATATTTTTATAATTTATTCTATGGTTCTGTTATTTATCTAATTTGTTAATTAGAATAATTATTGTTATTTTCTAGATAAATATATTTTTTTGCTGTAATATCTATACAGTCCTACTACTTAACTCTATAGTTAAACAGTAACTTGTGTTATAGTAATTTATTTGATATTCAAATGTCAAGTTGTTCT
This sequence comes from Limulus polyphemus, assembly GCF_000517525.1. Classification (NCBI taxonomy): domain Eukaryota; kingdom Metazoa; phylum Arthropoda; class Merostomata; order Xiphosura; family Limulidae; genus Limulus; species Limulus polyphemus. The sequence continues at coordinate 1,447,518 of NW_013665645.1, read as the reverse complement.
AAAATTACACTGTCAGAGCTGTTTATGGGTTTTCCACGGTTAACAGAAGATTGTTATGCAGGATTATATAAAAATTTGCGTATACTTATATTAAGTTCTTCAAGAAACATAATTTATGACAGCGCATGAAGCAAACCAGAATGTTTGTATTTGGTGTGTAAGATATAATCTATTCTTTCTTTAACGCTACTTTCATTAACAGCATTGTTGAGGATGTTTAATATATCTATTTTTAATATTTTTAATCATAAAGACTAGTTTCATATACTAGCTTAGTATATGGATTTAGGACTAATCTAAACCTCCTAAGCTGACCAAACCTTGTGTATTATAATTGGGATTACGGCTGAAATAACCTATTAGTGAGGGTATCCAACTGATGAAACAATGCTTTCTAATCTATATAAGTAAGAATAGTATATTTAATTAACGATTTTCGTTACTGGGTTTATTTACGTAATTGTTTCCTTTGATCAGATTAATATCAATTGCACATATCTTACTATAACGAATTGAAGGAGTTTTAACAGTCATAAGTGGAAGCATGTGTTATCAAACCATTTCTACTGGGTGTTTCTGTTTTTCCTTACTAACTCCTGGAGATAATGTAAAATTATCGCATGTATACAGAAATAATATGAAATTTGTGTCAAATTCAAAGAACCCGAAGTTACGTTTTCATAAATAAAAACAGATATAAGATTATTATAAGTGACGTTTCATGACGGATAAAATTGTTTAAGGTATTTTTAAAAATGCATATACAGTCACTTTAAAATATGGTTGATATCTTATTTTATGACGTAAGCCTGCTATATAAAATCAGTAATATTTTTATTATGGTTACTTGTCTTTCACAATACGTAATGTAGGAATCTATCACAGGTACTTATTTACAAACAGGCGCGTCCTTAGAGAGAATATATGTTTCTTTTGTTGTCACTTGTACTCATTTATTATGGATTCTTTTTTATGATTGTTAATGAATTATAAAGCTGAGAATAATCGATTGACAAAAAAATTAGTTTTGAGAAAGTTACATGATTTCATACTGTTGCTCTTATATGAATAAAAACAACAACAAAAAGATCGTAAATGAATAAGACTCGATTCCCGCAGTGGACAGAGATCATATAGCCTATTGTGTAACTTTAGGCTAAACACCAAACATTAATGAGCCTATAACATTAAATAATAGTTCATAGATCAAGTTTATTAAAGATTGTGAATAAATATAATAAAAATAGAAATTGGAATTACTTTTACTTACCAAAATTAAGCTCCAGCCTCTTCTTCCTCCTCCACGCCTCTAGTAAGAACTTGGGCAAATTTTTTCAGGTCAATCATGCCTTCATGGTCAACTGGAGCTTCATTTAAGGCGTCATTAGCCTACGATCGAAAGGAAATAACATATAAAGGAATGTTTAAAGGAAATAACATATAAATAATTTTATATTTATGTTGTATTTACCTTTCCTGATTCTAAAACTCTATAGTTAATTATATTTTTTATTTATAATTAAACTTCTTGTTTTAATCATATAAATATTGTTACGACAGCGGAAGTCGCATGACGCTGGGAGCATGCGCGCTGGAGTTTCTAAGCCTGGCGAGAAAAACCAGCGCAAGGGCAGAGATAGATAGATGGAAGAGATAAATAATTGAGTCAAGCGAACAGTACGCACCCTAAGTAAAGTGTGTGAATCACTGTGATTTATAGCATGTGTTATAAAGGTTGTTAAGTTTACAGTGACTGTAGAAATTCTGTGTATTACAAAGTCGTACCCAGAAAGAATAAACTACTTTTAATCAAGAAGGGACTTGTATCGCTGAAGTTCCTCGGAAAGAATTTATACCGGAAATTAACAAACAGGCAGATACGTAACATTCTGAGTATAAATTGTACTCCATAAATATCTCATGTTTTGGTTGACTAAGAAAGCTTCGATTGTTTGAAACAGTGATAAAAGAAGCATCATGTACCTGGAAATAGGCCAAAAAATAGAAAAAAAGTTCTTGTAATTTTCTTACTGTTTGTGCAACACTTGCAAGATATCGTACCATAAATTAGGCTGGACTGGATATGCGTTGCATTTGTGAAGCTCTTCGTAAATATATTGTTACGACAGCGGAAGTCACGTGACTCTGGTAACACGTCATGCGTTTCTAGAAGGATCATGACTGTTCCTGGCAACTCTAGTGTTTGCCAGACGCCCTCTATTTTTGTATATAAGCCCGGCAAATAAAGCGGAGAAAAAGAGGGACGGCATATATAATGGCAGATAGGAAGATATAGAGACCGATAATCGATTCAAGTGAGCGGTAGTGACCGTAAGTAAAGTGCGTGAATCGTTGAGAATTATAGCGTGTGTTCAAGTGAAAGTGACTGTGGAAATTAAGTGTATTGCAAAGTTGTATTGAGAAAGAATAAACTAGTTTTATTTAAGAAAGGACTTATATCACTGAAGTTCTTCGGAAATAATTTATACGGGAAATTAACAAACGACCAGAGACGTAACAATATCATGCCTACCACTGGCGTTGAATAAACGTATCTGGCAGAGTGTCGCTGGTACACGGAGCCCGTGCACCGATTCTATTTGACAGTGCCCCGAATACCCAGTTGGTATCTTGAAAATCAGAATAGAAAATCACGTTTGATATCATACTGAAACGCCGAAAATTTTCGCGCCTATGGGCCCGAACCCCGATTCTTTTAAGCACCTAGCGACGCCTCTGGTACCAGAAATTTTTTGGAATAAATTTAGGTATAAATAAACATACAAGCATGTCTTTTAAATTTTCGGAAATCTTTAAGCAATTGATCACTGTCAAATGTTTTTTTTAATAATATATTAACACTATAACTGTTAGATTTGGATAGTTTACAAATCCATAATCAATATATTGTTAGATTATAATGTTTCAACAGATCGTTGTTTCAAAGAAAATTAAGTTAATCAACGTTTCAAAATGGTACTCCATTCGGAATTCTCAAAAAAACTGATAATAAGTTCCATTTAGTACAAGCAGAATTTCATTCCTATTAATACTCAAATGTTTCTACAACTTATCAACCAACACTGTCAGACTACAAATCATTAACCAACACTGTTAAACGTAAAGGTTATTAGAACTTATCAACCAATACTGTTATACTGCAAATCATTAACCAACACTCTTAAACATAAAGGTTATTACAATTTATCAATCAAGACAGTCAGACTACAAATCATGACTCAACACTGTCAAATATGAAAGTTTCTGAAATTTATTAACTATAACTATTAGACACTATTGATTTTGTTATTCGTTAAGTGGGGCTGTTCTGTTGGTGTTTTCTACAACTTTATTATTGAAATTGTTTGTGTCATACTTTTCAGGATTCATCACCTAACATCATATTAAGTAAACTTTTCCTACAATTAATCAACTAATATTTTCAAACCTCAAAATAACCTTAGCTGATTAGCTAGCTAACACTGCCAACATCAGTATTGTTCCACGAAGCTGCTGTCATATTCGAATATTTTATTAAATAACGTTTCAGGACTCGACTATATCTACAATTCACACTACAATATTTTCACACTTATTAACTAACACTACAAGAGTACAATATTCTTAAGGTGAATTAATTAATACATACCTCTTCGTTGCTAAACTTCTCACCCCACGTCATCAATGCATGCCTAAGTCTAAGAGAAAATTAATCATATATTTGAAAACGGAGAACATTTAGTGCAAATCTAATTATTCTAGAATATTAAGCATAAATTTAGCATCAGTATATCAGTAGAAATCTTTTTAAACACTGCACATAGAAAAATAACATTCAAGTGTAAGAAATAAAACAGAGTCATTGTACTTGTTCTTAATGTGAATATTTGCAGCCTAATACATTTATGCTTTAAAGACAGTCCTATTTGATTGTAATTAATGAATCACGTTTAATATTGCAGTAATAAATAATTGAATTGTGACTAAAAACTGAACTACCATGTTGATTCGAAGCCTAACTTCACTTTTCTTGAAATAATTGCGAAATTCGTTCGTCGTTGATACCGCACAAACACGTTTTTCAAGCGTGTCACACTGATTGTGATATAATGTAATGTACACCTTTCTCTTTCAGGGTATCTCACATACATTCATCGTGTGGTAGTAGATATACATATATATATGTGGTTTTACTTACTGTTTACGAAAGATTCATGCTGCATAACTTTCATTGTTTGTTTCAATGCGTAATTTGTTTTATATCTAGATTAAGATTATTTAGATTGTAGGTTTACTTACGTTTCTTCCTTCACTTTCCCTTCCCCTTCATCATATTGGTTGAAGGCATTTATTATCACGTCTTCGTCGTCAGTTCCTAAAAAACAGTAACTTTGATTTGTTATACAAAGTATGTTTACTAGGAGTAGGCCTGTGTAAGAAAGTTGTCTTCATATGTTACAGTGGTAATTACTTTCTAAATATATTAACACAGTTATCATATCAGTTTTTATTGTTGTTAATGCATTCAGTATCCTGAACCCATGTTAACATGTTTATGATTAGTGAACCCATGTCCATTTGTACACGTGTTAACACAGTCAGTGTTAATGTACCCATGTCCATCTGTACACGTGTTAACACAGTCAGTGTTAATGTACCCATGTCCAGTTGTATAAGTCTTAATTATCACAGCTAACATCAATGCCAGAGGCGTCGCTAGACACTGGCACACGGGGCCCGTGCCCCGATTCTACTTGACCCCGAATCCCCAGTTGATGTATCGAAAAGTCAAGATAGAAAACCGTGATCGATATCATACTAAAACGCTGAAAATTCCCACGCCTATGGGCTCGAGCCCCGAATCTTTTAGACGTCTCTGACCAGTGCACTCATATCGATATTTATACACATTTTGCACCGTTATCATAAATGTATCTTAATACAGTCATGATTTATATGTATCAATACATAAAACTAAGGCGTACCGGTGATTCTGTCTCCGAAGATAGTCAAGAACATAGTAAAATTGATTGGCCCCGGAGCTTCAGCTACCATCGATTCTAACTCATCGTCCTGGACTGATTTCCCTAAAGATGAACAGAACAGTGTTATCTGTATTCATCAACTTGCTAAAGATATTTAGTAATTGCATGAGTAAACGTTTAAAACTGTATAAGATTTCTACTATATTTAATAACGAAACCATTTTTATATAGTAAAACTAATATCTAGTGTTTCAAGGTGTGGTTCTATCCTTGGTGATGTTGTTATATGTCATTATCTCACTTCTCAACCTGTCTTGGGGTTTTTTAGTTTGATTTTACTATTAAAGATTTTTTAAGTCTGATTATCTCACTTCTCAATCTATCCTGAGTGTTTATTAGTTTGGTTTTATCATTACACGTAGTGTTTGATTATCTCACTTCTGAGCTTATCCTGAGTGTTTATTAGTTTGGTTTTATCATTACACGTCGTGTTTGATTATCTCATTTCTCAACTTATCCCGAGTGTTTATTAGTTTGGTTTTATCATTACACGTAGTGTTTGATTATCTCACTTCTCAACTTATTCTGACTGTTTATTAGTTTGGTTTTATCATTACACGTCGTGTTTGATTATCTCATTTCTCAACTTATCCTGAGTGTTTATTAGTTTGGTTTTATCATTACAAGTTGTGTTTGATTATCTCATTTCTCAACTTATCCTGAGTGTTTATTAGTTTGGTTTTATCATTAAACGTAGTGTTTGATTATCTCACTTCTCAACATGTTATGTATATATATATATATATCCTTAGTTTGCTTTCACTATTATACAGCGTATCTTAAACGCTGCTTTTAAAACTATTATTTCACTTCTGAAACTATCCTGCAAATTTTAGTCATGTTTTAAATTGTCCATTCTACACTGAATTGGATTCTTATGTGTGATGAAGTAACTGTTCAAGTTGTATTTAGTTTTGGTTTATTGTTAACTAGCCAGTTTTTTATGTTTGGTTATTTCACTATTAATGTGTTTCTTTAACATTTAAAGATATGGTTACCCAACTTTTCCTAGCATTTCCTGCCCTGTTCTATCTAATATTTTATGTTTTATCATATTACTGACATTTTAAACTGGTATTTTCATTCTACACTAGGTAAAGTTTCACGCTTAGCTGTTTAATCAGATATCTAATCAGGGATTGTTTTATGTTTAACTTGAGTTACCTAACTAATTATATATTTTGCAAAAATGTACATTTCAATAAATCTATTTCTACAGTGTTTGGAAAAACGTAGAACACAGAATAAAGTAAAGGGAAAATTTGTTAAAAGCAACAAAATTATTTACTTGTTAACCATATTGAAACTACTATTTACTCCATTTAAAATATAATATAATTATTAATACAGGTACTCTTTAATGCAACATTCCACACTCTCTGTAAACCTTTAGTTGAATAACTCGATATCACACCATACAGACACTAACATTAAATCTATTTTTGTTTGGTTGTTGATAAGTGCAAAGCTACACAATGGGCTGTTTCTGCTATGCCTACTGCGAGCATCAAAACCTGATTTTTAGAATGATAAGCTCTCGGACGTAACGCTGAGCCATTAATTCCGGTTTTTGTTTTTAATAATAGCATAAAACATCAAGGATGGAGCCCGCCACCTCTCGCTTAGTCCTGGCATCGCCACTGCTATCTAGTCTGTTCTAGCTGTGGATATTTAATGTTTATTACATTGATACTCACATTATCTCCACACTGTGTTTCTTGTTTGATTATATTAATACTCACCCTATCTTAGACTGGATTTCTTGTTTGTTATGTTGATACTCACTTTATCTCCACATTGTGTTTCTTGTTTGATTATATTAATACTCACCCTATCTTAAAATATATTTATTGCTTGATTATATTGATATTCATTCTATATTCAATTATATTTCTTGTTTGATTATATTGATATTCACCCTAACTTCAGATTGTGTTTAATGTTTGAGTATATTGATATTCATCCTATATTATATTATATTTCTTGTTTGATTATATTAATATTCACCCTAACTTCAGATTGTGTTTAATGTTTGAGTATATTGATATTCACCCTAACTTCAGATTGTGTTTAATGTTTGAGTATATTGATATTCATCCTATATTATATTACATTTCTTGTTTGATTATATTAATATTCACCCTAACTTCAGATTGTGTTTAATGTTTGAGTATATTGATATTTACCCTAACATCAGACTGTGTATATTGATATTCACCCTAACTTCAGATTGTGTTTAATGTTTTAGTATATTGATACGGAAGGAGAGCAAATGTATTTGTGTTTTAACAAGTACATTCAACATATTTTTGAATTATTCTTTTCTACCGCAAGCCAAACTCTTTTCTTGTGATATTTTATTTTCTCTTTTTCTTTTACTGAATATCCTGAATGTTATTATGCACAAAGCAACACAATGAGCTATCTGTACTGTGCCCACGGCGGGTATTGAAACCCGATTTTTAGCGTTATTAAATATACTACTATTCAACATGGTACGTCCATGTACTTTTATTTCTCTAGTTATTCTCTCAAATTCTATTTTTGGCTTCTTTTATCGTTACCTAACTTATCTTAAGTTCTATTTTAGATGTTTCTCCTGGACTGCTATTTTCATGTTTAATTTCATCCATTTTTAGTCTAACCTAGCTAGCTAATCATTTTTTAAGGAAATATTCATTGATTACATTCTCTTTAAACTTCGCGTCCCGTTATCGAATAAACGCGATTTGCACTTTGGGGACATGAGTGTGTCAAAAGAGTGACGATCAACTCTCACTTTTCCATAGTTGGCGGTGGGTACTGTTGACTAGTTGCTGTCCCTCTAGTCTATCAGCTAAAAATTATGGACGGCTAACACAGATAGCTCTCGTGTAGCTCGTGGTTTTGCGAATAGAAAAAGCGTGTTGATCATATCTTCTATACACATAGTAACTTACTGTACTTTATCTATACACATACTAACATATTCTACATTATATATACACACAGCAACATATTCAATATTATCTATACACATAACAACTCATTCTACCTTATTTATATGCATAATAATTTATTCTACACTATCTATATGCTTAGTAACTTATTTTACACTATCTATATACACAGTAACTTATTCTCCTTGTGGTTTCGCAAGTATAAATAGGTTTTATGTAGCCTCGGAAAGAAACCATTGCTTCAGGTTAATAAATATTTTACTACAAGGAAACATGAAAATGTATTTAAAAATGTCCAATGCTTACATTTATTGACAGAGTAATGAAACAAATGGGATGTCGTTCATGCGTTTTGTGGAGAATAACCTGTGGATTAATAACGTAGAAATATAATGCATACAATAACTTGAATTTTCAAATTAAACATGTTAGCAAAGCTTACCTAATGATTCGAATGTGGCTCTTAGGTCATTCTTTGAAATGAAACCATCTTTATCTTGGTCAATTAGCTGAAAAGCCTGAAAATACAGCGTTCAAAATAACAGTATTAAAATATTAAATTAGAAAAATACACAATATTACCTCTACTAAAAGACGATAATCAGTTATTTAAATCTCATAAAGATATATTAGCTATCTAACGAACGTAAGAAATTTTCGTATAATTGAATAAAATCTTTGAACAATAACTTTTTAACAACTAAAATCGTGTATATATATATATA
>NW_013665645.1:1425947-1437761 GCF_000517525.1 Limulus polyphemus | reverse complement strand
ATATATATATATATATATACATACCCAACAAATCTACATAAAAAAAAAAAATGCAACGACTTATATTGGAGAAAAAAGCATCTGGGCTGTTAAAAAACAACAGGGAACCACAAAGAAATAAATTTCTCAAATTTTTAACTGTTCTATTGATAAATCAAACCCATATAAAAACCAGTGTGTGTGTCACGTCACGCTTGATTTCTCGAAATAGAAGGAGTCATAGAAGCCAAAATTCAGTTATCCAGATACAATAGTTCGATTACTGTCTCTCATTACTATTTTAGTGAGGGCGTGCAAGGGGGCTGTGAGGGGGTATGTGCCGTGAAACCTTATATGTGTAGTGAGTGTTGGTATGATAAGCCTAAAGTAAAGACGTAGTGTGGGATTACCTAGCCTAGAGCCAAGTGCATAAAATTTATCATAAAAGTAAAAATATCGATTCAATTTTAAACTTAAATCGTTTCTGAGTTAAGCTATTAATAAAAAACAAACTTATTTAATCAACGGAGACTCTAAATTAAGAAATCATCAAATATTTTTCCAGTTATGTTGTCTGTACATTTCATTTTATACTTTCAGTACATAGACTAACAACAATATTAGGTTATACTTTTGTTGCTAAGCAACATGACATAAAAGCCATTGTTGGAGCGTAATGTTACCAAAACACACTGGCTTTTCGATACATTATAAGTTGTTAATCTAACTGATTTTTATCAATAATTGTTCTATGAATACGCCATGAATTCATTTCATGAATGATCTTAATTTTGATAGGATCAAAAAGGAATTTACCGACGTACGACTGCCTCGATTGCACTTTTCTACCTCTTTGTTGGTCAAGTTTGATTTCGCAAAATTTATTTATTTCAGTTAGCTATGAAATGTGACGTTAGGATAAACTATAGGGTGGGGATGGCAGTACTTGACCCGCCATTGTTGACGGTTTATACGCTAGTATATGTTAAAGTACAGAGTGAGCTTTACAATACAACGTTAAATTATTACATAACATGCATAAGATGAAAATAGCATGCAAAAACTAATGTCATACTTTGACAAAAGTATAGGTCACCCTTACTTGAGGATTTTGGGTGCCCATCCTTTTGCTTATTTATAGCTTATTGTTTTTATGTACTTTAAAACCAGTTTCTGGCATCTTTTCTGAGATATTCGTACCCATTCTTATAGAGTTTTGAGTTCTGCAATCGTGTTTTGTTTCCTTTATGATACTGCTACTTTCAAGTCAATCCACATATCGATAGGATTTAGTCTGCGTTCTGAGATGGCGAATCTATAACTGTAATTCTCTTTTTTTTCAGAAATTCCTTTGTAGACTTTGCAGAATGCTTAAGGTCATTACTCTCTTGGAAATCAAGCTTCAATCCAATAAGCTTTTTAGCAACAAATTACAATACAAAATGTCATGATTTTTTGCAGTATTCATTGATTTTTACAATACTAAGGTCGCCAGTGCCTCCGCCATGTTTAACACTGGGCATGAGTAGTTTTTCTTTAAATTCTTTTCTTCACTTCCTCCCGAAATATTGTTGCTTTCTTAGTGAAACGCTTTCTTTGATTGAAGAAATCATCAGACTTCTTCAAGTATTCATTTGAATACTCCAATCACTTTCTCTTACGTATTGTTTTAATAAAGGTTTCCATATTGGTTTTTGAACATGGACATTCACGTTGTTAAGGTATTGTTGAATTGTTCGCTCGTGAATTTCTTGACCATGTTCTCTCCGTTGTTGTGTCAAGTCTTTTGCAGGAATCAGAAGATTTTTTTCTAGCTGATTGAACAATTCCTCTTCCAGATTTTACAAAAATCTTGCTTGGTCTCCCACCGTAAACTTACTTCATCCGTGTTTTTGCTTTTCCATAAACCCAATCCTTGTATAATTTTTCTAGTAGTTACTACGTTTTAATTTACTTTTATCTCTACCATTTTGAGATCGTTGCTGCACTCTTTAGTTTTGACTATTTTAGCTGTTTTTTCGGAACATAAATTTCCAATTCATTTTTAGAATTTAATGATTATGTACTTATTTATTCTACAATTATTATCAGGTATTGGTTTTCAATCACGATACTTGTGAATTATTAGCAATGGATGGTTTCATAAGACATATGTTGATTGTCCAACTACTTTTGTCCACAACTGTATGTTCTAAGGGATAAAAATAACCCTGCGTTATGTGAATAAAATTAATCATCTGTGATTATAGAGCTAATAAATATTTATTCATATATCAGGTATTAGAAGGTAGTCATAAAAGGCAATATAAGTTTTTATGGGTGTTTGCGTTTTGTTTTTTTTACAATTACATATAAGGGAAGCAACTTTTCATGTCCTAAGATAACCTTTCATTAATCATGAATTTACATAACTTTTGTCCAGAGGACGGGTACTGTATAGAACATAATTTGATTGCTTCTATATAATAAACATAAAAAAATACAATTTTAAGTATTATGTATAGAAAAAATATAAGAATTTATCATACTTCAAATAATAGATTGTAAAATTAAAGGTTTAATTTTATATTGAAAGCACATATATACTGTGTTTTTGTAACTTTTTAAATATTGTCTTTGATTTTAAATTACAAAGTAAGTTGAGTAGTTTGGCAAGCTTAGAGAGTGATTGATGATACTAATTAAATAGAGGGCTCAACAAGAGTTTAGGTTTTACTCTGTACAACTTTTTTTATACCCTGTTGTTACAAAAACTGTTATTGTTTTATATTCTTAAGAGAAACCACGCAGAAAAGTGTTTTCCTAAAAACATGTTGTTATAAAACTGTTATTGTTTTAAATTTTTTATAAAGGAACTACGCATAAAAGTCTTAGAATTCATATTATCATTTCCGCCAGTAATGTAAAAAATAACAGTTTTGTCACAACAGGTTTAAAAAAAAAACACAAAAAAGTGTTAGAATTCATATTATTATCGGAAATAATTATTTTTAAATGTTTGTTCGTAATATATCATATTCATAGAATACTTGAAAACAGTATGTCTTTCTTTTCAGTATTACTACCTTTATGCAGTCGACAGGTATTGTTACATGAAAAGTGAGATTTTGATCTCTTCTGTTTAAAAATAGCTAAACATCGGCCCTCTGTTCAAGTAATAACCGGGCAAAGCCAGGCAAGGTGACTAGTAAGGAAATAAGGTTTTAACTGCAGTATATTTCAATTTGAAAAAAATAGTCGATAGATCTGGATTAGTTATTCCAGGATACTTGGGGCAACAATTTTAGAGCCAAAAGACCTGAATAATACAGGATAGCTGTGGTAATAGTTTTAAATACAATTGATCTGAGTCATTGAATACGTAATAGTTGTGGCAACATATTACATATAATATATCTGAACCGGTTAACATATAATAATTGTGGCAACAGTTTAGACACAATGGTTATGAATCAGCTAACACATAATAGATATGCTAACAGTTTAAAACATTTAAAATATGAATTAGAACAGAATAGTTGTGGCACCAGATTTAAATGCACCAGGTCTAATATCTATTAAAGAATAGTTGTAGTATAACAGCTTTATATGTAACAGAACTGAATTATAACAGTATAGTTGAGGTAACAGATTTACATGCAACAAAACTTACTCAGTCAGTACAGGAAAATGTTGTTTGCAACAACACCTTTCGGTTTTAAAGTTAAATAACGCAATTTCTCTAGCAGTAAAAGCGTGCTGTGACATCGCTAATAAAGATCACAACTAATACAGTAATTAATGAAATTGCTTTAATATATTATATATAGTTTTAAACTTCTGATATTTCGATAAATCACAAGAAATGTATACCTCTTTGAACTCTTGCACCTGGTGCTGTGTAAACATGGCGAAAACATTAGAACCAGTCCTCTGGGCTCTTTTTTTTGTAGATCCTTTGGCAGCGGGAGCTGCGGTCGGTTTTGGTTCTTCTGCAGGGGCAGGTTCTGGTTCTGGGGCTGGCTCATCCTTCTTCTTACTTTTCTTCTTTTTCTCTTTTTTATCATCAGCCTTGACAAATAAGAAAAATAGTTTTTAATACAAAAAATATTTATTCCCTGAGAATCCTTGCAAATCCGAAAAAAAAATCATTATGCATAAATCGTTCTATTATAAAACATTTTTCTACAAAGCTGTTATTTAATGTTTGTCCAAAGGTGCTAAAGGCAATTCTAAGAGGTTTCTGTTTCGTGTTACTACTGTAAGAGATTATAGAAAACTGATTAATGTAATATTAGAAGATGTAGCTCAACAGAGTAGAACAATCAATAGAACAACCAGCACATACATATTGTCCTACTTCTTTTCTCTTGAAGAAGTTTCAGAAAATAAAAATATATTTGTCTCATGTTTTTAAAAAAGAGGTAGTATTTCAGTTATATAACCGACTTATCTTAATTTTCACTTTCAGACATGAAGAAATTTTAATCTGACAAAATTCCAGGTGGAACGTACGTAAAATGTATAACAGTCTTTGTTTGTTCTTGTAGAATTTCGCGCAAAGCTATTCTAGGGCTATTTTCGCTAGCCCTCCCTAATTTAGAAGTGGTATACAAGAGGGAAGGCAGCTAGTTAACATCACCCACCACCAACTCTTGGGCTACTCTTTACTAAAGAAAAGTGGAATTGATCGTCACATTATGACGCCTCCAAGGTTGAAAGAGCGAGTATGTTCGGCGACGAAATTCGAACCCACGACCTGCAGATTATAGATCGAACGCCCCAATCACCATGCCATGCCAGGCCGTGCCTAACACTGTTCGTGCACCTCAGGGTTTAAAAGCTTAAGATATTATTCCAATGACAAACTATAGAATGAATTCCATTGATCTATTTAAAATGTTATGTATAAATAATTTATTTGTAGAGATTTTTATTTCAAAGAAATAATAGGCTATGTCTAGGCACAATCCATGCCATATTTTTTATTGTTTATGAAATTCTGGTGAGCAGTATTTTTTTATTATTGGTATTAGCTATTTTGCATTACGTCCGGATTCAGCTGGAATACCATCACGCAGTTAGAATAAATTTTGCTCGACCTATGTATCTACATCTAATGCTAAAGGAATGTGAAGAAGATAATTTTAGTAACGCCCAAAAAGGTGAAGTCATAAGCCAACTTTTACTGACGTAATCCATATGTATTTTCAGGCGTTATTTTAGGATCTTTCCTTGAGTGCTATTTGAAGATTTTAGTTTCTAAATACTTTTCTGGCACTTTTTCTGTTTTGAGAGATATTTACACCTGTAAAAAATACTGGCCAAGACATGATAAACACATATTTTGCGGTTAAAAGTTAATTGAAACAAGAAAAGGAAGATTTAATTAGAGATTTTTTATCTCTCTTATATCTGGTTACTAAAATGTTTAGAATATATTCAAGTTAAGTACGATTTTTATTTTTATTTCATTAAAGGCGTTGTACAATATCAAACTTACAAAAAACACCAAATATCACTGTAGATGTTAAATTTCCTGAAAACAATTTTTCTAAAGATTGTTTGTTTTTAATTATGCACAAAGCTACACAAGGGCTATCTGTGCTTTGCCCACCACGGGTGTCGAAACCCGGATTCTAGCGTTGTAAGTCCGCAGACATACCGCTGTGCCGCTGGGGGGCTTTTCTAAAGATAAATTATAAATTTATAAAATAAGTCAGAACTTGTAGTAATTATACTATTATCATAAGACCTAATGTCTAACTCCGAGATAGTTTCTAAAAAAGAAAACTGAGAAAGTAAAAAATAGACATTTCATTTCCTAAGTTCGTTCACTAAAGTCGAAGATTCCCTGAACTAAATATATATATATTTGAACGTGTCCCTGTAATTTAACGTTAATAAATCGAGGTTTGAACTCTGCGGCGGATATAGAGTTTCGCTAAGCAAAAATAAACAAACTTGAAATACGAGTTATTTGTCTTTAAAACCTAAAAGCTAATTAGATAAACACCAATGTAGGTTTTCAAACGTTTGGCGTAAAGAATAATTTGTTTTGTTTGTTGCTAAGCAACAGGTCATCTGTGCTTTGCCCACCGCAGGTATTGATACCCGAATTTTAAAGTTATAATTCCTCAAACTTATCGATGAGCCACCAGAGGAGCTTAAAGAAGGAAAAATAGTGCATAGTTATCTGGCACTCCAAAGCAGGCAACATATTTTTTCAATTAGACATAAGCTATATGACATATCCAACTATTATTATAAATGCAACAGATTTGTTTCTAATTCTCACACTTTTCAAAATGCATTCAGAAAATCAACTCCACAGAAAAAGAAGCAGTAGTGTCACATTATAACAAAATATGTAATAGCACTGAACATCTGAACTGTAACATTATCAAATACAGATTTTTTACTTTACTATTATAATACACTAACATATGCATTGATAGTCTGGACTTTATCATCTTCATAATACGCTGTAGTCAGATATTGAGAGCTGAAACTTATTTTAAAAATTATACACGTTCTCTAATAATTGAAAATCTGGTATTTATTATTATCAAAATACTCTCTACACGAAGTTAAAATAGTCTGATTTATCAATACAATGTACATAAACTTCATGGGTCTAGACTTTATGATTGCCATAATGCACTGACATAAGCTTCAAGGATCTAGACTTTATGATTGTCATAATACAGTGTAAGTAAACTTCAAGGGTCTAAACTTTATAAGTGTCATAATATACTGTAAGTAAACTTCAAGGATCTAGACTTTATGGTTCTCATAATACAGTGTAAGTAAACTTCAAGGGTCTAAACTTTATAAGTGTCATAATTTATGTACATAAGAGTTGAAAGCCTGGGCTTTATCTTTATCATAATACTCTGTACATAAACATTAAATGTTTGTAATTTATTATTATCAAGATATAATGCACAAAAATGTTAATTGTCTGGCCTATACAATTAACATTGAATATTCTGTAAATACATAATTAGCCTCTCTGGATCACCATCATAACATACTATTAATGAACGTTGAGTGTCTGAACAATGCTATTATTATACATACTATTACATTGTAATATACTGTTAAATAACATTGAACAACTGAACTGTGCCTTATCACAACATACTGTTCATACACATTGGGTATCTGAACAGTAGATCATTATACAATGTTGTTAATAAGTATTAAGTACCTGAAATGTGTCATTGTTATAACATACTGCTAATAGACGTTGCTTATCTGAATTGTGACATTGTTATAATACATTCATTACAATATCCATAAACTTTGAGAATCTGGACTATATCAGTATTATAATACCATGTATATAAAAATCGATATGGAGTCTGATATGGATCATTATCATAATATACCATATATAAACTTAGACTATACCGTTATGGAAAAACAATGTTCATAATCCAATCTACTCTAATGCAGAACATAAATCTATAAACTGTATCGAACTGTTACTGTAATACACTCTGCATAAACCAAAAATGTTTGAAATTTATCACTATCATTTCATTTTATGCATAAATGTAAAGTGTACACTTTCGTAATACAAAGCGTATACTCTGTAGTAATTATAACAGAATTGAAAGTTTTGAAAATAGTTTAAAATTCGTGATATTGAACAATAAAAGGGCATTTCGAACAATGTATTTAAACAGAGTAATGATCATTTTAATTTTCTATAATTTTGTTCCTGAAAGTATTTTTAATGGAAACTGCTGTTAAAATCTTGACGTGACTTACGACAGTGGTGAATAATTATTGCTGAGAAGTTTTAACTGTAGTTTTGTGAAAATTATAAAATTGTTCAATACTTCTTAAGCCGACCCAATGTTTTAGTTAACGAAATAAATTTCAAATAATTTCACGTATCTATAATAAATTAAAGCATGTGAAAATAACAAATTACCAAGTTTTTCATAAGTGTTTAACAAACTTTAAACGATTTCCGTGCGATGACAATGACGGATGACATTGAGAGAAAATATGGTCACTTACCATTATGAAAGGATAGACGATATCAAGGTGCCAGACAAGAGGAGAATCAAGGTGGTTCTGCTTTCCACACCTCTCCAATAGACCTTATACCAGTGTGACGTCAGAATAAAGGTCCAATACTGTTGTATGAGGTCACTTGGGAAATATATGTATGGAGTAAAGAACCAATAATACAACATCATAAAGATGCTTTCGCTCCTTTTCTGAACCTTTTCCGCCATGACGTACATGACGCTTCTGGGAACCTGGCCAACAATAAAGAAGGACGTATAGTTTGTTTAATGGTTTCTAATGCACTGACTAATATGCTTTGTAAAAAGCTTTCTGTTGTGACTATAAATTTATTGTAGTCAATTGTCTTTTTCCTAGAACGTCTGTTGTTCATTGCAAAAGTCCCCCGATGGAACAGTGGTAAGTTTCTGGACTTACAACGCTAAAATTTGGGGTTTGATCCCTCGCGGTGGACACAGCAAATAGCCTAAAATAAAACAACCAATCAAATTACTGCAAAAAAAGGAGAGAGAAGAAACATGTGGATCTCTCTATTTGAAAATGGATAGATTTCATCAAATATATTATGAGGAACACTGCTAGAATTTCTTTTACAGTACTGCTTTTCTTCCAATTGAATGAGGTTGCGACCACGATTCACTAGTTTCCTCACAGGTAAAAGTTGACGAATATTGTGTCTGTTTGCTAGCAACTCAGACACTAAAGTTTTAATAAATGATAAATAATTGTAAAAGTATAGAATCTTTTTACTACAGTTTAGACATTCAATATACGCCTCCCTGTGGGTCAGCGATAAGTTTATGGAATTACAACGCTAAAATCTGGAGTTCGATTCCCCTTGATAGACAGATCGCAGAGAGTCTATTGTGTAGCTTTGCACTAAAACAAATAAATCAAACTAATCAATATACTGGGAGGCATATATCTACAAAATTAGAATATTCATAGAACCCAGACGCTTATTTTTATTGGGAGCTGTATAACTTTAAAGGAAAAGTATTATAAACTGAATAAGAATCCAGACAATCAATTTATACTTGGAGCTTTGTAACTAGAAAAGCAAAGAACCGATTGACTAAGAATTCAAACATGTCACTTCTGGTGAAAGCTTATAAGCTAGACGTTAAAGTTTAGTAAAAATTCTAACACTTTCTGTTTATATCTGTGCATCAAAAAGTATTACTTACATTTTACTAGTAGTTAGGACGATCAGTTACTTTTGGTATTTAGATATTTAGAATGGTTTTCTATCCTTATACTAACAACTCTAAAATTTACTTTCTGTTGTAGCTATAAGAATAAGTAATGATTCCTTTTGTTCAGAGTTTAAGTGCTCATTTGTAACTGATATTTACTTATAAGAGTTATAACTTATAAGAGTTAAGGTGTTTGTCTATTTTGTTATTAGGCACAAAGAAACACAACGAGCCATCTGTGCTATGCCCATCGCGGGTATCGAAACCCGATTTTAACGTTCTAAGCCCTCATACTTGCCGCTGAGCCACCGGGGAGCTAAGGTGACCGTGTCAACGCTATAGAAAACGTGGGGTGCTTGTACTTGCAGAATCTAAAAAAATATTTTGATGAAAAACTGCTAAATTCGAGATGTATTTAAGGATTTCTGTAAATCGTTTCCTACATATATATTAGTAAAACATACCAGTGTGTGTGAATATTGCTTTGAGATAAGTCAATGGGCACCAAAAAAATCTTAAGGGACAGAAATAATCAGTATGACTAAAATTAGTGGTTCAAAACTTGTGTTTATTTGTAATTAAACACAAAGCTACACAATGGGCTATCTGTACTCTGCCCACCATGGGTATCGAAACCCGGATTCTAGCGTTGTAAGTCCGCAGACATACTGCTGTGCCACTGGAGGGCGTTGAATATGCACCACAAGGAAACATCTTCCATTTTAGAAAGCCAACTAAATTTCATTAGCTTTCTCAAAATGAAATAAAAATTAATGTATGTATCTAAACTGTTTCACTAAACTTGACAGACCACAATAAAAGCGATCATAATCTGAAAATATCTGTAAAATTCTTCTAACTGAAGAGACGTGGCTGTTTGTTTGTTTGTAATTAAGCACAAAGCTACACAATGGGCTATCTGTGCTCTGCCCACCACGGGTATCGAAACCCGGAAGACGTGACAGAAAAGAGTCAGATAGACCTTATTCTGTAATTTCGTTATGTTAGCATTAAATAATTATTTTTTTTTAATCGTTGCGCAATAAAGTATTTAATCTAACAGAATCTGTCAATCCCTTTATATTTAAACCAGGCTTTCTAGAAAATCCCAGGATAGAACAATAATAAAAATCGTATGTTGTTTATTTGTGACAACTGAAATAAAACTGTATAGGTTTTTTTTTTTGCAAAAAAAAAAGAATATCGAAATGATCTAAAACAGTCAGTTTTATAAGACTAACTAAGACATTTCTGTAATTGTACCAGAATACTATCAAACCTATTGGAATATATGTTTGTTGTAGTTACAGGAAGTACATTATTTAGATACTATCAAAACTATTAGTATCTTTATACGTCTGTAATTACAGGAAGTACATTGTTTAGATACTATCAAAACTATTAGAATCTTTATACGTCTGTAATTACAGGAAGTACATTATTTAGATACTATCAAAACTATTAGAATCTTTATACGTCTGTAATTACAGGAAGTACATTGTTTAGATACTATCAAAACTATTAGAATCTTTGTACGTCTGTAATTATAGGAATTACATTGTTTAGGTACTATCAAAACTATTAGTATCTTTATACGTCTGTAATTACAGAAAGTACATTGTTTAGATACTATCAAACTATTAGAATCTTTGTACGTATGTAATTATAGGAAGTACATTGTTTAAATACCATCAAAACTATAAGAATCTTTGTACGTCTGTAATTATAGGAAGTACATTGTTTGATAAGTCGCGGATGACATTCTTCACATAGATTTGATTATGCCAATCTGTGAAAACTTGTATTAACCTGTATCGTTAATTGTGGACAGTGGAAATTTGTTATTTCGTGAATATTTAAATTAAATTGTCTTTTTTAGCCTTAGGTGAAGACCGTCACAGCAATCAGTATCTAGTCTGTTTCCGGACGTTGAAAATAAACTGTCTTGCAGATTGTGACAGAAAGCCACAACCAGTAAACTATTTTTATCTCAGTCGAATTGTTTACCTTGTTATAGTGTATATTAAAGGTATGGTTTTTACATGACTTAAGAAAGATTAGCTAAGGACTGAGATGAACAAATGCCAAGTATATAGCTAAAAGCATCATTATTTAACTAGTAAGCTGTTATTCAAGCACCCTCGAGAGTAAAATAAGGTTAGATTCTAGTGAAAACGTCGGTTGCCAAAAACTATCTTTATGGCCGTGATCAGAGACGCTCTTAAATCTGGCAGAAAAGGTGTATAAACACGTGATGCAAAGTGCAAAGAGGCAGTGCAAAATGAAAAATAAATTACAAAATTTACTGTTTTGTGAAGTTTACATTAGCAAAATCGTTGTGGTTTTCACGATGTTATAACAATACATGATCGTCTAATAAAGTTAAAAAGTTTAATAATATTGTTACCTATCTGATTGTTTGTTGATTTCCGGTGTAAATTATTTCCGAAAAACTTCAACTATACAAGTCCTTTCTTGATTAACCCAGTTTATTCTTCCTCGATACAAACTTTTAATACATAGTAATTTCACAGTGAGTACGTACCTCGTAAACTTAACAACTTTTATAACACACGCTATAAATCACAGTGATTCTCACACTTTACTTACAGTG
>NW_013665645.1:1417075-1425937 GCF_000517525.1 Limulus polyphemus | reverse complement strand
ATACTAAAAAAGAGGGCAACTAGATCACACTCGAGATGGCAGGCAAATTCATGATCCTTCGAGAAACTCCAACGCGCATGCTCCCAGCGTCGCGTGACTTCCGCTGTCGTAACAATATATATGTAGTTTCCAACCAGAAAAACATATATTTATATATATTACACGTTGTTATAAATACTTGTGTGCATGCTTGTATATATGTTTGTTTTGTTCTTAAGCACAAAGCTATACCATAAGTTATCTGTGCTCTGCCCACAGCTGGTATCGAAACCCTCTTTTTAGCGTAGAACGCCCTTATTCTTGTTATTAGGCTACCGGGAGAAGCATATATATGCAGTTTCCAACCAATATCACACACAAGAACATATATATATGTATGTGTATTACTTGCTCTTATATCTACCTGTGTGTGCCTATTTATATGTTTGTTTGTTTGTTGTTAATTATGCAAAAAGCTACACATGGGCTATATGTGCTCTGCCCACCACGGGTATCGAAACCAGGTTTCTAGCGTTGTAAGTCCGCAGAACTACCGCTGTGCCACTGGGGAGGGCGATTTATATGTATATATGTGTATGCAGTTCCCAACCAGCAGAACATATATATATATATATGTTACAAGTTGTTATATATACCTGTGTGCATATTTATATACAATACTTACTAGAAGGTTAAAATAATCCAAAAATTCGACTATATATCTATCTTATCTGCCCCTTGTAATCTAAATCAGAAAATACATCCGATCACCATTCAACGACATCGTATTTTATAATTTGCAATTGAAATTTACTTTGGTATATTAAAAAGGTGAAAGTTGGGAGGTTATATCGCTCACAATTAAATTATAAAGGAGGCTTGTACATAACTATACAAAATGATTGTACATTTCTTCTATATTACTGCAATACATTATCGCTGTGATATTGGCTACCGAGTTTTTTTTCTGGGCCTCGTAGAATTATGTATCCAAATACATTGAGCTATCTGGATTATTTTAGGCCATACTGCGCTACTGAATTTATGATTACTTTCTGAATTTTATGCCCATCCACTGATTTATCCAGTTTCTCCTAAATCATGTTGTTTTCTGCATGATGAGTAACTTCTGACTCACACTTGATACGAGACATAAATATACCAAAGTATATAATCCCTCCTATGCCATCCTACTCTGTTTGTTGTTGAGCATAAAGCTACCAAATGGGCTATCTGTGCTGTGCACACTGGGATGACTGAAACCAGATTTTTATTGTTATAAGACTTAATGCTTGCCGCTGAGCCACCGGGAAAGAGGGGACCTGCTCTGTTAAGAGGTAACTAGTCTCGGAGATACAAAGGATTTTGTGTCCAATTGAATTGACCTTTTTTCAAATTATACTGATTGATAACTATTTCTATGCCTTGTTAACTATTGTATCCAAAAGCACTAAGTTAAGCTTGTTTTTATTTGTAAGACTGCTTGGATATCACTCTTAATAACACAATGCTATACAGTTCCTCTAACACCACTTATAATACTTAATATTGAATATGTTTTTCATATGTTTTATACAATGCCCCACAGTTGGCCAGAAGCTCGGTTCTGCATATGGATAGAGTCATGACAGTGTTATTCCATACTTTTAACTTGACTGGACTCACTACCGCATCCCTAGATTCATATGTATGTTTGTTTGTATAGTCGCTCCAAATTTTGACTTGATAGACTACAGAAAAGTCAGCTATTCAACAGCATACACTGCCAAAACTTGGGATAAAACATTTGTCCCACCGAATAGTGAGATTCGACCTCCAGTCTTATTTTAAAGCACCCATGCCCCCAAACGTTGAGCAAATGTTTTTGCTACCAATCACTAACCACAAATCTTTGAATTCACAGATCGGGGTTTTGTAGTGATCGGTGTGTAATTTCTGTGCCATGTAATATTTTCAGTTGAAATACATTAATTTACCAAATTCTTTGAGAACATTTTAAATATAATGTCACATTTCTGATAAAGTACTTTGTTCTTCCGCGTGATGAATAACTTTTAATCCACACAGCTCATCACACATATGCTAACAGAAAACTAGATTTTTGACCTCGTAAAAAACGCTTGTTTAATGTTTACAATTTCTCCCTGTTATCGTGTCACTATTCTTCATTAACTCAACAACTGTTTTCCTGATGGACATTGAAGATGTCTTAATATTGGTGTATCTTTTTGTTGGTAGTGCAACAAGTATGTTGTTAAGGATTCTTACAGTTCCAACTTTAGCAAAATTCTAATTCCTAATATATCTCTATCCATTTAAGCAATCATTCTCTTATTTGATTAATAAAAAAAGTGTTTTGTTCACATACATATCTTAAAAGTCCCTTTTCCTTGATATTTTACATGTCCAAATGGATCTAAGTAGTTTTCTTTTTCGTTGTTTGATTAAGAAATTTGCTTAAAAGTGTGGGAATACGTACACTTCAGCCTTACTTGTTAAGCGCTTAGCGTATCTTATTGGCTTATCAAGATAACTTCATTTTTTCTTATAAATATAAGAATAGCAGTTAGAGAAATCCCATCATTTTGGAAGTATTTTCCAATATGCTAGACACTTTTGAAAAATAATAAAAGTTAAAATACATAACAGGGCGTAGCCAAGGGAGGCTGGTTGAACGAGCACCCTAACATTCCGAAAGGTTTTTTTTTCAACTTTCAAATTGTTGCAGCTATAAAATTGAGAAAGATACCATTAAACCTGCAATTATTTTCTTTCACCCAATATTTTTTTTCCTGTTTGCAGGACTCCAATTTGATCAATGTAAACATTTCAACTTTTTTTTCAACACGATTCGCCTTTAACACTATGTTTGGTTAACGTTGATTAATGAAGACTTCAGAACCATAGTTTGTTTGTTGTGTTGTTGTTTTTGGGTGGGTAAATATTATTATTTTCATGTTGTAAAGGAAAAGCGGGTTTTTTTTTTTTGGAAAAAGATACCTACCTTGCTTCTTCAACTGAACTATACACATACATACATGATTTTTGTGCTCTGACGATGACGTCACTAAAACTATAACAGCTGTTATAAGAAATGATATCGAGAGGTAGCCACTTGTTGAAACCTAAAATAACTTGCATATTTCGTGACAAACTGTTACTGTAGTGATAATGTGGCCCAGAAGACCTCGATTACGAACCAGAACTCTCATATATGCTGCTTTAATTAATAGTTTTATTATTGTTCTTCTTAAAGTAATTCTCAAAAGACAAGAAAATGGATCCATTGAAACTGAAAGAGCTTTATACAGAACTCCAGCGAAACAACACGACACGGTACACGTAGCAAGTATGTGGAAGTCTCCACTCAGGTATTTCAAAATATCATGATACGTGTTTTTATCAAAACAGTTCAATGCAAAGTATTAAAGCAAATATGTAAAGTTCTGTAAGGACGATGCTGTGAATTATCAAACATGGACAATTCCAATTTGATGTTTATAGGAAATTAATTACCTTGTAAAATATTATAACACATTGGAAATATCGGAACAAGTTTATGTGTGAGGTTTCATATTTGCACACTGTGAATGGCTGTTAAAATATTATAATTGGGAATATCAGGACAAGTTTACGTGTGTGGTTTTATGTCTGCATATTGTGGATAATCGTAAAAGTTTTATGCATGAATGGTAATATTACACGCAGTGATGTAATACATGTGTATTAATATATGGAGATTTATCTACTGTTATACTATAACATAGCGCATATAATTAGATTTAATGGGAGGTTGTTGTTGTTAAGCACAAAGATACACAATGTACTATCTGTGTTGTGCCCACAACGGGTGCGAAAGCAATATAATCCTTCAGACTTACCGTTGAGTTGACAAAAATTGGGATGAGTAAAATCGAAAGAAAAAGAGTGAGAGGCAAGCAGAGACTCAATTGCCTCAATGAAATTAAAAAAAAATGAATTGGAGATGATAATGTTGGGTTAGGAAAGTTCGTGCAGGCAGCAAGGAATAGAGAACAATTGAAAACCATGGTCATCGACCTTCAGAATGGAGGGAGGACACCATGATTGATTGATACATCTTATATCATCAATATAAAATGTTTTAGTTTTAATTGTTTATTCCTTTCATAACGTAGTTTTATGGTTCGAGTCTTCGGCTAATTACCTATTCATATTTGCGCAATATATTTGTGTTTAATTGTTATATTATTTTATAGGTTTGTCGAAGGGACTATCTATATAGCTACCAGCGTATGTGGAAATCGCTTAGCAGAAGCTCTAGTGATGATTAAGAGTGTTTTCATATTCACAGAAACTCCAACGCATTTTATTTTTTTCACCGAACTCGAGCTGAGACCTCCACTTGAACGTCAGGTAGAAAATGAAGCTTATCTTCGTAATGTCTACCCGTTAATAGTGTTTTTCCTCTATATCAATTAACATTATCTGTTGATTATAAGGTTGATTTGCCAGTATATAAATAACCTAGTACTAAATGTAACTTAATTTATTATAGAATTGTGCAGAACTAGAAAACATGTCTCTTTATTGCATTACAATAAATCAAGAAGTACTTACTACTGTCTGGAAAATTACCCATAATGCATTTTCAAAATTCGTATGTGATTAAGTCACGTGCTCTGTTAGACAATGGAGTACCTATCGGCGCATTTTGCTCGTGTTATCCTCATGGAAAAATGATATTCACATTTCTCTTCGGGCTTAACTTGTTACTGATTTCATGTTATAAAGATTAGCTTTGGTTATTAATTTTCATAAAGGGGTGTCACAGTGTCATGGACTGACATAGCTGGAAATCGGACACACAAACAAACAAAAAACAACAACAAGAAACGAGATTTATTTATCTAGTTTCATAGTGAGAAGGCTGTGGACCCACTGAAAAATACGTGGTATGTACATCAGACAGCCTGAAAAAGGATGTGAGAGATCGACAATGCAGTGTAATGACCGCCATCTGAGCAACATACTGCCTGTGGACTTAACTTGTACTTCAGAACAGGAACTGGAGTAAATGTCGTGACCAAACTGCAACGAACAGAATTCATAGTCTAGCATAAGGTCGAAAATACTTCTTTCATCCCTACAGCTACCACATAAAGTTACCGTAGTTTATTCAGACTTTTATTGAGTGCATTACAATAGCAGCACGCCCTTAGACATTTGCAATCCTTCACAGATAAGTCCAGGTTTTCTGTTTCGACAGGTTGGTGTCGGAAAGAAGAGAGGTGCACGATGCACTCTCGCTTAAAATTGCCGTTTTAATGGCGATTCAGTTATGTTTTTGGGAGATATCTGTATGAATGTACATGCAAGCCTTTTTTCTCTTTCCTGTGGTGCACAATAATGTCCAGTGTTATAATGCAGAATTATGATGAGATAACTTGAACGACAACAACAAATAATATAGTGGTCATGGAATAACGAGAAAGAAAACTTGATCGAATTACTATGGGACTTCTTTGGACATCATGCAAATTAACACATTAACTCACCACGCGACGTCAAAAAGTATGCATGGCTCTGCATTGGTTGAAAAGTAAGCAAGATCCCTCATATCATCGTCCTACTGATCAGAAGTATTCACCAAAGATATAGAGACTGCATTAATGCCAGGGGGTTATTATCCGTTAATGAGTATTTCTTTTATCAACTATGACTCTTTCATACAAGTTTAGTGAATGAGATTTTAACTCCGACCACTTTAAATTTGAGGGTACTGATGACCCACGGGCTGTAACGTTGTGAAAATTTTTATTAACTGTATTCAGTGATCAAATTTTTATTCTAAAATATGCTCCAATTTCATATTTGATGTTTATTTTAGTTGAACAGCAATTTACTAGTGTGTTTATTAGCCACGTCTTCATATATAGCTTTAAAGTGCAGAGTTAAAACCCTTGACTGTCTATTGTTATAGTAAGTGTGGTTATTCATTTAATAATCAAAGTGATACGGAGTTCAAACATAGTTTCAATTTTAAAAAACCGCGACGTGTTTTATTCAGCCATCATCTACAATAATCCTCTCAGAACAAGAGCAATCCTGTTGACAGCCAGCTAGAACTGTCAGTTCTAATGATGAAATTTTGAAAGATAACTAAAATTGGAAAGTTTACCAGGTCTAACTCAAGTCATCTGGACTCAGATAGTTCCACGGGGTACCTTTCCATAGTTCATAAAGCTCCGAAGTAGTTTTAAACCTACTCTGGAACTCCCTCTGTCTTTATCCACATTAAACTGGAACTGGTGATGTCTATTCTAGAAGAAATCCTTTTACTCCACATATATAACGTCATCCTTACCATTCTTCAACAAACAAAAAATAAATCCTACTCATTTAGATCTTGGAACAGAAACACTTTGGAGACGACAGATAAAAGCAGTGGACTGAAAAATGATAAAACAAAATAGTTTTTGAATTATCCACCAATAAAAGTAACAGATAAAATTGCGGAAAATCGGTACAGGTAAAACCAGGCCTTTCAGTAATAGAAATCGCATAACAACAGGAAAGCAACTCAAGGATTGGTCGGGTGAAAATAGTAAATTGTCATCAAGGGTTCTACTAAAACTACCAACATTCATGTTAAATGAGTAGAAACTACAGACAAAACGTCATTTTTTCACAATCACTCTCTCAAATCTAAACCTTTATCATGCTTTGCTAGAAAATGGCCTTGTATTGTTTGAGCTGTTTGGTGTATTTAGTACCAACATCGCAAGCAATAAAAATGGAACATGCTAAATATTACATGCTTCGTGGTAGAGGAAAATCACTTTGTTTAACGACCCTTAGCCGACGTTACAATTTCAAATGTCTCAGTTCGACTGGCTTCACAACAAGAGTTAGCCACTAAGAATCCGAACGCTTACCTCGACTGCAGGCCAATGTATTGTCCCTGTGTTACATCATTGTCCCCCAGCCATACATAAAGCAGATAATTTCCTTATCTGGAGCCATCTGCTGTAGAGTGAGACAATAAATCAACTTATTTGACTGATAATATTCGCGGTGAGCTAATCAAATATAGAAATCAGTTAAAGAAATATACCTTGATAATTCTCAGAGAAAAATAGAAACAGACGGGAGGATTTGTTTGTTTGTAATTAAGCACAAAGCTACACAATGGGCTATCTGTGCTCTGCCCACCACGAGTATAGAAACTCGGATTCTAGCGTTGTAAGTCCGCAGACATACCGCTGTGCCACTGGGAGGCCAAACGGGAAGAACTCGCCTATCTTTTCTTCAGAATGTCTACAGTATTCACCTGATGTATAATATATATATGTTTCTGGAACAATAGGCAAACAAGAAAACAAACTCAGTCATGTCTCTACGTATTACCAGATAATACATCTCACACTTTACCATGTCTATATTAGATATGGCATGAGATACAATTAATCAAGAAAACATTATCATGTTACTATAAGGTATTATATAATAATAATACATTTTGTACCATGCCTTCATTAGATATGGCATAGGAATGAGAGGATGCAAACACGAAAACATCGGGTTACTAGGAGGTATTATATGATAGACAAATAGTGGAGAGAAAAAAAAATAATTGTCAATTCTATCCATATTAGATAACAGGCAAACAATAAACTTACAGATTTGACCGTGTCTGTAATATAGCAAACAAACGTTAAAAAATTAACCCTGTCAGTTAACAAATAACAGAATAACTTAACTTGTGTCTAGCGGTTATTGTATCCTATCAGTTAACAAATAACAAATAGTAAAAGAACAGTAAACTTACCTTGTGTTAATTTATTACCAACTCTAAATGCCCATCCTGACCTCAAATGCTGAATTTTAGACTTTCTTTAGTCAGTAATCAACAATTCATCACAGAATTCACACTTCAATCCCCAAATCATTTCTAGAAACAACAAAGCATATGTCGACATCTTTTCACTTGAAAATGTTTTCTCTCCTTGTCCAACTTAGTAAGATGTTTTTCAAATATAAGCTTTCATATTAGCCTTGTTAGACTCATTTAGATCATAATAAACTTGTTGCTCTGCTAAAACACCTTCTAAATGTTATCCTCTTTCTCTCTCGCAAATCTGCCCGAGTAAGACATCCAAACGTTATGTTCTTCCAGTCTGCACGACGACACGACTTAGCAGCTTTTGTTCAGAACCACGACAAATGGATGCTTTTTTAAAAGAAAAACTCCCGAGCTCAAGCAGTGAGAGAGAGGTGCCAGCCATAACAGCTGAGACAGCTTTGATATAAAAGACGTTGTTGTACGAGCATCTCCTTGTGTTTACAAGAAATATGCTGTTTTTGTAATGTCTGTGATTAATCAAGTTTACATGACATGGCGTGCCAGCCTTTTTTGTTTCTGTCAAAACACGTACAAGATTTAAGAGAAAATAACAAAATATCATCCATTTAAAAACAACAACAACCTTGCTTTGTTTTTACTGACAACTTGTTTTTCGTTACTTGTGGTATTTCTTTTGACATCTTGTGTGATTAATGTATGTTGTTCTAACCTCTTTATCATAAGCTCTTGTATTATTATTCTATGTATATTGCTACCGGTGCTCAACTTCTAGAAGTAACAAAAGTACTGGATTCCTGTTGATGAGTGGGGCATTCTGGAAGATAACAATTTAAACGTCATTGAAACTACTGTCTGGGATGAAATCAGGGGAGGGAATTGTAGTTGACAGTCAAATATAAGTACTCAATGCAACCCAGACATACCGTATTTTTCGGTGTATAAGACGCACTTTTTTCCCCCAAAAGTTGATGTCAAAATCTGCTTGCATCCTATACACCGAAGGTATGAATAATATTTATGTATATATACGATATACA
>NW_013665645.1:1413210-1416679 GCF_000517525.1 Limulus polyphemus | reverse complement strand
AACTTTGTCTTCAAAATAAGGGTGCGTCTTATATTCCGAAAAATACGTTATTTTAAATTTCAATGCCTTCTCCTTTATGTTTTAAAACTCTCCAAAACAGATTCCGGATTTCAGATCCGGAGAAATTCCGTAACTAGTAATCTCTGAATATTACTCTCATCATCATGTTAAACTTTTGGAGTAAGATGTACAATTACCCTGATGCAATATGTTATAATCCATTGTAGGCCAATGTTGAAAGGATGTTTTAAGTGTAATATTTACGAAATACATAAAGATCACCTATATCATTAATTAAAGCATTATAGTCTTAGGCCCAGTAAATAAGTATATTTCTTACAGCTCAAAATTTGGCAAAGGTTGCAACCAAATATTTCCTATACTTTCCGGTTGGCCAGCTATCCCGCCAGTGCGAATGAGTCCAGCTGGAAGCTACTCTACAGACCGTGCTCCACTCTAAAATTGTTCCTTCCGGTAAATATCTTTCATACGTCAACCACATTAAAACTAATAAAAGGGGTTATAAATACATTTTAATGACACATACTAAAATATTTGTAATTGTAATATATGTTGAAAGACATTTGTATTTTAATGATATAATTAGCTTATATACTTTATAATATTTTAAACAGTCGTTGAAAAATTTAATTATATATCTCGAAACTAACTATGCACCAAAAAAAAAAGATATTTGGTTATAAAATTGCAATTTTCTATCACTAAAGCACATCTTTAACACATAAGGTATTATATAATATTCAAAACTTAAAACAGATTACAGATTTCATGAAGGCTTACATTGAATATTTTGTCATAAAAGGACAAAAAATATCAGGGAATGCAAGTTAACATGACGAAGAACGAAAACGTAACAAATATGTCGAAAATTTCTGCTTTGCTTGTAGTTCAAAATTTGACAAGAGTCTTAATAAGAAATTTTAGTAATATAGATTTCATGTATGAAAGAATTTTTGAATTAATCATATTTTTAATATCAATTTAATTAATAAAATATTTTGTTTTAATTAAAATATAGCAAGTATGAAACATGCACTATAGCCTTTTAATATGCAATTACAGGACCTCCTTACCGAGCTAGATGCTGTGCTAGTGTTAGACACAGATGTTTTGTTTCTCAGGTCACCAAAGGGGTTTTGGGCTCACCTGTACCAAATGAGGCCATTTCACTTGATGGGTCTTTCTGAGGAGACACCATCTGCTTCCCTTGGTTGGTATCCAAACCACGTGTCTGCGTTCAAGATATACGAGGATAAAGGTACCTTATTTTTAATATACTGCACGAATAAATTACTTGTTATCATAATGATGCTGTTATACTATCACATCAGCATTCAATGAATAACATCAACTGAAAATCGTCATTATACCTTAACACAAATGTAAGTGTCATGTTATCAGGATCAACGTTGTTATACCTGTGTATTGTTAGTAGAAATATATGATGTATTTGAAAACAAGGGGAAGTTTATTAGATGAAGTATCATATTTTGGCACGAAACAAAGTTATCTATACACTTCAAACTGCCCACTGCATTCAAAATACACAGTAAAATTACTCTATTATGAAACAATTGCAGTGAATTCCTGATTATCAATTTTCGTAAATGTATACATCCGGGGTGAAATTCTCAAGAAAATACTAGAGGTACTCAACTGAGTGAAGTGGACCTATTTTTGAAAAAGAAAAACACAAAACCAACAAAGAAGCCCAAATAAGTCCCGATACTAGTACCGTCTTAAAAAATAACTTCCGGTACTCAGTATTGGTTAGTCCCAGCAGAATTTCACCCCTGCATGATCCAACACTACTTAGACATTGAAGTGACTTGTTCGATGGAATCCTATATGATTACGAACAAACGTTTTCATGCGAATCAAACACTTCCTAGAAACTTTATATGACTTCTTCGATAGATCACTACATTACGAATGTTAAGATCAATTGTTTTCATTCAACTCAAACACTATATAGCAGCTTGACATGACTCCTTCAATAAATCTCTACATTAAGATTATTATAAACAACTGTTTTTCATTCAAATCAAACACTATATAGCAACTTGACATGACTCCTTCAATAAATCTCTACATTAAGATTATTATAAACAACTGTTTTTCATTCAAATCAAACACTGTATAGCAACTTGACATGACTCCTTAGAAAAATCTTTACGTTATAATTATTAAGAACAATTGTTTTCATTCAAATCAAACACTGTATATTAGATGGACATGACTCTTTCCATAAATGTCTACGTTACAAATATCAAGAACAATTTTTTTCACACGTATCCAGCAGCGTTTAGACACTTGACATTACTCGTTCAATAATCTCTATAGTGGTTAAATATAATATCATTATTTACAAAAACCTTCATGACTTTTGTTGGCTAGTACACTGTAAATTATGATAGCATGTTCTTATATATATATATATACCGAAATTATGAATACTTGACGTGAAATAATATCTATATATATATATATATAACATTTAGTTTATGTTCTAAGCTTAGAATGAACGTATTTACGTCTCTTGACTTTTTTTAGGAGTAAATGGGGGAATCTGGTTGATGAATCTAACACGGCTACGACAACATAATTTTACTCGAGAGGTTTTACATATTTACGATCAATATGGAGAGCATATTGACTTTGGAGATCAAGATGTTGTCAGCATCTTTTACGGTCGTCGTCCAGGTAGGTGGAGTTCCTCTGCATACATATGGTGCATATATAAAATGTGGATGTAGATAACAATCTCAAAAGACAGACACACATGTGAAAATTACCAGAAGCATCAAATAAAACATATACTGAACGTTAGCATAAATGTTAAAATATTACATACAATGCAATTCAACATGAATATCAAATAATACAAATAGTGAAAGTCCACATGAATATCAAAATAACATATCAAGTGAAAGTTAACACGAATAATAAATTAGTATATGTAATGAAAATTAACACGTACATCAAAACATTACAGATAGTGAAAGTTAACACAAATATCAAAGTAATACATGTGGTGAAAGTTAACACAAATATCAAAGTAATACATGTGATGAAAGTTAACACAAATATCAAAGTAGTACATGTGGTGAAAGTTAACACAAATATCAAAGTAATACATGTGGTGAAAGTTAACACGAATATCAAAATAATACAAATGGTAAAATGTAACATTAATATTGAACAATACATATAGTAAAAGATAAAACGAATATTAAAACAATATATATATATATAATAAAAGCTAACATGAATATCAAAACAATATACATATAGTAAAAGCTAACATGAATATCAAAACAATATACATATAGTAAAAGCTAACATGAATATCAAAACAATATACATATAGTAAAAGCTAACATGAATATCAAAACAATATACATATAGTAAAAGCTAACACGAATGTCAAAGTTAATACATATAGTGA
>NW_013665645.1:1409997-1412210 GCF_000517525.1 Limulus polyphemus | reverse complement strand
GTATTATATATAATGAAAGCTAACATGAACATCAAAGTATTATATATAATGAAAGCTAACATGAATATCAAAATAATATATATAGTGAAAGCTAACATGAATATCAAAGTAATATATATAGTGAAAGCTAACATGAATATCAAAGTAATATATATAATGAAAGCTAACATGGATATCAAAACAATATACATATAGTAAAAGCTAACATGAATATCAAAACAATATACATATAGTAAAAGCTAAAATATTGACATAAACGAATGTTTTCATTACGAATAAGGATACGAGAAAGTTACTAAAATTGTTAAAGTAAAAGATAAATTTTGTTTTATTCTAAGAACAGCTACATGAAAATATTCAGAAATGTTAAAGTAATAGCAACAGTTTATGGTTATTACGTATAAAGACTTCTAAAAATAACAAGAAATATTAAAAAGTTAGGTTAAATATGTGGTTTTCAAAGATAAAAATAAGTGAAAATAAGCATAAATAGTGAGGTTTAATCGCATTTCAAAGAAAGATGTTTCAGGCCACGTGCTGCTCTTGAGACCACATCCTCAATCACTGAAAAATCTCAGTCTGATGACCATGTTTATGCAGTATTGTATAATATCACTCTAATCATTATAAAACAAAACTTAGAACAGTGAGTACATATCTTGGCAGAGAAACACATACAGAGTTGTGTGGTGTGTTATGATGACATCATGGTCATACGACATTGTACCTTTAGTATAAAAGCCGTCGTCCAAATAAATACATATAGTATACTAGAGACACCGCAAATTCCAGAAACACCATATGTCACCCCAAAACGATAACATACCGTCACTATATTGTTTGTTTGTTTTGAATTTCGCGCAAAGCTACACGAGGGCTATCTGCGCTAGCCGTCCCTAATTTAGCAGTGTAAGACTAGAGGGAAAGCAGCTAGTCATCACCAACCACCGCCAACTCTTGGGCTACTCTTTTACCAACGAATAGTGGGATTGTCCGTCACATTATAACGCCCTCACGGCTGAAAGGGCGAGCATGTTTGGTGTGAACGCGGATTCGAACCCGCGACCCGCAGATTGTGAGTCGAGCGCCTTAACCACCTGGCCATGCCGGGCCCCGGTCACTATATTCAAGCACGTTTTAAAAAGTAACTACAATATGTTCGTTGTTTTCCGCATGGTTAAATTGGTCTACACATCGAGTTTCACAACACTACGTCTAATAGTTTCCTGAATGAAATCGTCTGAACAGTAGAAGTGACTCAGTATATTGTCCATGAAACTGCTGTTCTAGTTTCTTTGTCCATCTATACCATAAACAGTCGTTTATTCTGTGGTGCGGCTGGAAATTTGTGAACGTTTGGTTTTTGAGCCTTCGTCAACTTTAAATCTATGTATATTATATTTTTAACGTGACTGGGAGATATGCCCAGTTTCATATTAATACAGTTTTTGGAAGGAGGGTTCTCTTTCGTAAGTACGATTTTCGCTTTGCGGTTGAAGAGATTGATCGGGATTGGCTTGAGGGGGGAGCAGTTTGAAGCTCGTTGCAATGTAAGTTTGTCCGATTCCTTGAGGAATACTGAAGACTGCCTTATTTGAAAAGTTACCTTCTGGTTCTTTGGAGTTAAAGTGATATGCAATACTATACAAAATGTTGAACCTTAGGGGTATACTATATGTGTGCTTATTTGACAGTTTCACACAAACCTATAAAAACAGGGCCATATCTGTGCATAGACATCTTTAATTTGAAATGATAGACTAGAGTCTTGACTTGTCGAATAGTGCGATTTGACCGTCATTCTTATGAATCGCCCTCGACTCCAAAGTGCAGAGCGCCGTTTTTTGCGGCAACGGGTCGCGAAACATGAATATCTGAATCCACAGTCCGGGAAGCTAACCACAAAGCCACGTCCGGCCTAGAGTTTACGTTTACAAGAAATGCTGTGTAGTAGGGGAGACCTGGGCTAGTTGTTACGATTTTTTAGAAAAAGTCCAATATCTAGCGAAATAACCCGAATCATACATTGAAAATGAATGAAAGTGAAAGATAAATATGTACTTTATCAAAATTATGTATTCTATATTGAACAAAATTGGTTACATAAAAAATTTTGTAAATATTTTGAAGTAAAGTCAAGTGTAACAATATCCCCCGGATGCAGGGTAAGTTGATATTATAGGTGGGGCATGTTGTTATACAATAAAAGAAAA
>NW_013665645.1:1404244-1408997 GCF_000517525.1 Limulus polyphemus | reverse complement strand
GTGTTACCTGAAAAAGTCACTGTCGATGAAGAAATTCTACCCGGTTTTGAGAAGTGAAACAGTGAAGCCCTTGATGAAGTTACTACCACTGATGTGACTGTTACCAATAATATGACAATTCCCGATGGAGCAGATGAACCTCACGTGAAGCAGAAGCCAAAGAGATGGAGACAAGTACAAAAGAAGGAACGTCATGTAAAATTAAGAGACTTTGTTGTATTTTAATTTTGTGTTTGTAAATTCTGTACATTTAATTAAGTTATTGTTAATTATCTATTTGTTTCATTTAAGTGGCTATTGTTCGGGACGAACAATACTAAGGAAGGGGTAGTGTTACCACAGCGGAAGTCACGTGATGTGGTAGTTTCTCGAATTATCAGGGAGGTCCGAGAATTTTGGAGACACCTCTTTGTTAGTATATAAGCCTGGAAGAGAAACGCCAGGGGATGGTTAAGGGAACAGTAATCACAGCGAGTTTAGGGTAATTTACGATTCTGTTTCGAACTAGTGTGTGTTTTGCACTCGTAGATTGATTTATAGCGTGCATTATAAAAGTCGTTAGGTTTAAAGAGACAAGAAATGTACTGACTGTGGAATTGCTGTGTGATAAAAGTTTGTATCAAGAAAGAATAAATTGGTTTAATCAAATAGTTCATTGGAAATAATTTATACTAGAATTTAATAAACGAGCAGATATATAACAGTACTTTATGCAACTCTGTCTAAACAGCCTGGTCTGAGACCCCAGGATTCAGGCATAAGTAGTCTTCATTTTAAAGCCAATAATCTGAAATAGATCAATCAGTAAGTAACACACATCGTTAGTACAGCTACTCTTAACCAAATAGCTATAGATTGACTGTGATGGTTATCCATTACAAAAACATCATCGTCAATGTGAAAATAAAAAGGACTCAGACATAGAAAGTAGAAATATCAGGGACACAAATTAAGTTTGAAGAAACAATTGAGGAAACATTATCAAATCTACTATGACTTTTATTGCAATATGAATACTACTAATAATAAAAAGAATAGTAGAATAATAGTTTAATATATATAATACAAGCTGTAGTACCTCACCTTTGTCTGGGTTATGCAAAGGTGGATTAAGGGTCAAATGGGCCTGGGGCTAAATTTTTCTGCTGGGCCTATTATGATCGGTACTAAAGACTAAGTTAACAAAACCTAAACCTCATAACGGGCCTTGGGCAACAACCCTAATAGTCTACACTTTAATCTGCCCCTGGAGTTATGGACTTACAAAATGTCAGTTGGATGCTATGATAAATAACACAAAAATCCTAACTTTCACTCAGTATATTTATAACATATTGTTAGAGAGGTCTTTGCCTGAGTTGTCCAGATTGCATATTGACTTTTCCTTATCTGTTGTTTGCTTAGTAAAACGTTTTGAAGCAACGAGTATGCTACAGAATTGCACAATCTCATTGTCATCAACTGACGACTGTCATCGATTTCAATTTCTTTTATATTTGCAAAGTATTTCACACAAACAACATTAACCCGCGTATTTCCTTTAAAAATCAAAATTATTATAAATATAATTGCTATGGGCTTTCTCAACTTATTTAGATCTAAAGTACACATGTGCAGTTCGTTCAGAACCATATGCTTATCACTTTGTGAACACGCATTCAGACGTTTCTTCATAATCAGCCAAGTTTGCCTTCATTGAAGCTTTACATTTACTTTAATTTGCAATAATTTAGCTTCGGTTCCTTTCATAAACTGTTATATACACCTTTTAGCTACTTTTTCATCACTACAGGTTATATTTTTCGTTTCTTTGTGTAAAGCCATGTCATACACAGAATGCTCATAACTCTATTTAATTCTCTGTACGCCATTATAAATACCATTACTATACTTTGTTTACTTTACGTGTAGCTTTATTAAATAAAGTTACGTCGATGTGGGTTTGTTTGTCTAACTGCGTAATTTTTTTTTAAAACAGACCAGGATTTATCGATGAAACACAATGCCTACAAGAAAGCATAGCTTAAATGCCGTGCGTGAAAATGATAGAATAAGGAAAATTCAAGCAAAGGGCATGAAAACTACAGCAAATGCAGCGATTATCAACTAAATGTCAGAGAACCTCATTACTAATTGCCCATTTTTACCAAATGGTTCCTTTCACAGAAGTGGATTCATCAAGTACTAGAATTGATAGATTAAACAACTTTTTTAAACTACATGCTCTAATTTCAGATATGTTAACTTTCTTTTTGTGTGTAAATTTTACATATCCCCTTTAAATTTTGCATATATAATGAAGATCATTAGTTAATACGATTGCCACTGATTTTCTCAATTGCAAGTTTTTCTTAATTTTTTCTACCACAAGTAAGCTCTCTATTTATTTAAAGAGTTAATGATGTTTGTAAGAATAAAATAAGTTGACTTCTTAAAACAGATTTCATTTGCAGTTTTCCAAAGGGATCTTTAATATCCTTTATTAACACAGCATCTTTTTTATCGCAATTATTTTGTAACTGAACAAAATTAAAAGTTTTGCAGACAAGGATAGCATTGTTTAAAAATATTTTCAGTATAAATAATATAAAAATATAAACTTTCTTCAACATCTCTAAGTGGAAGTTTGGTATTAATCACATTACTAATTATTCAGTTTAGTTCATTATACTGTGAACAGTTTAAACTTAGATTCCGTCATAAAAATAACCATCCATGGGCAAGCAAGTGATGAACTGGAAGAAAAATATCCATCCTTCCTGAAAATATAATCAATGTTACTCAATCAATGACTAGTATTTTACTTGAAAGCAACACAATATACAAGATAAAAAACTGGAAAAAGCTTACAATTTAATGGTGGTTTAAAACTGGCTATATAAATTCTCTATTCAAGAAACAAAATCTAGAAATTACAAGCCAATGATCCAAAGACCTCCATCAAAAGGTATGTAGCAAAGAGGCCTGACAGAATAAAAATATTGTGGTAAAAATTATTTAAGAAGATTTGATCTCTTCATGTTTATTTTTAGCAGATGATACGTTGTTTTTCATTCTTCTGTGTTATTTAAATGATATCCTTGTACATCAGATTCACGTTAGGTCCATTTTGTGAAAAGAACCACCATTGTTTCTGAAATATTTAGACATGGAATTTGTACAAGCATCAACTGTTGATGTTGTAAGTACTACATTTGCATCTGATATTTGGTAGAAACTATGCTTGATATTTTGGAAAATATGGGTAACAGTACCCTTTTGATCCCATTAATCTTGCGATCAAAAATTGTCTTAACTTCATAATGATAAAGTAGTGTATATTTGACAGCTCAGAAAGCAAGGATCGCTATTTCCATCCAGTGAATGGACTTACAATCAAGTTGCTGTACTAGCTGCTAGCCATGGCAATTAATTTTAGCCATATCTATCAAGAAATCATATTTGGCTTCTTGGCAACCTTCACAACTATCTCACGCATTCTCTCCAGGTACTTCCTCATCTGACTCATTTCACACAACCAAATAAGTACTCATAACATCTTCCTTTTAATTTTTGAAAATGTCCAATGCACTTACATGCATCACTTGACTATTGTAGCTTGTAGTATGATAAAAAAAGTTGTCAGAAGATGATATGAGGAATTATCCTGCTAGAATCGAGATGCTTCTGTGCCAATTTCCCATTAGCTGTTGATGCCTGCGATTGTGGTGCTGGTACTATTCTATTACAATCAGACGACAAAGGTATTGAACACCCTATTTCTAAAAAGTTTAATTGTCACCAAAAGAATTATTCTGCCGTAGAAAACAAACATTGGCTCTAGTGTTAGCTTTAGAACATTTCAATGTGTAAGTATCTGCATCACAACAACCTATTGTCATTTACACTGATCATAACCCGTTGACGTTATTAAACTAAATGAAGGGCAAAAACAGAAGACTATTAAATTGGAATTTATCATTACAACAGTATGATTTGAAGATAATCCATGTCAAAGGGGTTGATAACATTTGTGCTGATGCACTCTCAAGTGCTATATAATTTTATGATCATAAGGTTGTGTTCCACACTGTAATTATTATTGAAGTTTTGTAATTTTTTTGGATAATGTATTATATTTGATGTATTGTTGTCAATGTATATTTATATAATATTTTATTCAAAAATTGTCTGATGCCAATTTTTAATTCTCTAAGGAGGGAGTTGTGACGGATTTATTACTATATATTTATTTTAATATCAACGTTTGTTTAGATTAAATTTCTATTTAGAAACATACATAGCTCATACTGTTAAATATGTATTGCGAAACTCCCGCCTGTTCTACAAAGTTGTGGAAGATTCTCGAGAGTAAGAATCAACAATATATGTATGTATGTATGTAAATGCTTAAATTTGCATTGTTATGCAATCTGAATTTTCTAAAAAGCCTCCGCATGGCTATAAATATAACCAATGTGATGCACCAAAAAAAAGAGTATCTATTATTAGTTTGGTATAGTCAGTGTGCTATAAACTTTGAAAGCTATAACTGTGATTGTTATAATGCTTACCAATCGGAGAACTTCAGATATTTGACCAGGAACCTTTACAAAGTTTGAACATTATAAATCATTTAACTTCAGTAGATTCTCATCAGACATTAGTATTTTTACGAAAACATTACATAAGTTCATCATAATAGACTCAGCGTGTGTGGCTGGTGAATAACGAAGGACAAAACTAGCTAGCTCCATGTTAAGTGAATTATACC
>NW_013665645.1:1397317-1403510 GCF_000517525.1 Limulus polyphemus | reverse complement strand
AAGTCCCCGACATTACTAGGAAAGCAACTGACGAAGATAAAGAAAGTCCCCGACATTACTAGGAAAGCAACTGACGAAGATAAAGAAAGTCCCCGACATTACTAGGAAAGCAACTGACGAAGATAAAGAAAGTCCCCGACATTACTAGGAAAGTAATTGACGAAGATAAAGAAAGTCCCCGACATTACTAGGAAAGTAATTGACGAAGATAAAGAAAGTCCCCGACATTACTAGGAAAGCAACTGACGAAGATAAAAAAAGTCACTGACATTACTAGGAAAGCAATTGACGAAGATAAAGAAAGTCCCCGACATTACTAGGAAAGCAATTGACGAAGATAAAAAAGACACCGAGATTACTAGGAAAGCAATTGACGAAGATAAAAAAAGTCACCGAGATTACTAGGAAAGCAATTGACGAAGATAAAGAGAGTCACCGAGATTACTAGGAAAACAATTGACGAAGATAAAGAGAGTTACCGAGATTACTAGAAAAGCTATTGACGAAGATAATACGATTTGAAATTACTCTTCCCTTGTTCAAGTTTACTAACGAAATGGTAATTTTATCGGCTTCATCTGAATATGTATATCATATTCACCAGGTTTTAAAATCATAAATGGACTCATTACATCAGACAAATGGGTTGTTTTTGTAATATCGCCCCCTAGTGGGTGATTAGGAAGAGATCACATGATTTAACTCATTATCTACCGTTCATACATGCATCTTAAATATTCCACAAGTATTTAAAACGTCTTCCTAAGATAATTGGAAATTACACTTTCAATCAAAAAGTATCATAATATATGCCAAAATTTCCTTTTTTGGGAGGGGGGGGGGAGGAGGATCAATGATACTTCAAAATATTCCCACTTTATTTTTCCTCAAGTTATCTTTCTTTGATCGGTTTGGATAGCTTTATTTGCCTTGTAAGTTAAACAGACAATTAAGTTTTCCAAAAGTAAAATTTATTTCATTGCTCAGTACTTATCTCTAACTAATCTTGGGCTACTTTAATCAGCCAGTCAACAGTAATCACTGCTACCTAACCTTAGGCTACTTTAATCAGCCAGTCAACAGTAATTACTGCCAACTAGTCTTAGGCTACTTTAATCAGCCAGTCAACAGTACTGGGCGTTTTATACAATTTCTATCTGATTTTCATCACAAACTGTATTTTTCACGGATAAACATTAATTAAACGTATAAAAAATCATACACATCACGTTACTTGGTTTCTTAGGAACGAACCCAAAACCAGTGAATTATAATGACAATTTTCATACTCCATCAAACGTTAGAAATCATTGTTTTTTGATGATTCTGGATATAGGACACGAACCATTTTAATGACTTCATTAATCCAAAATGGCCGAAGTTTGGAAAATGAAACTTTGGTAAAAAAATGTCTCTTGGCACAAGGATTACTTCGGTACAGTTTTTCACAAACTTTCACGAGGGAGCCAATTTTTGCTTTTGTCTTCAATATTTCGATTCGTATCTATATCAATAAATGATTTAAAAAAAATAATTCAAATAGATGTAATTGGTCTCAACTTTTATCAACTTCAGATGATATTAATGTATGGATATCATACGTTACAAAACTCCAACCAAAACTATAAATAGCTCATCCCAGTATTCTCGTTGATCTGATTATAAGATGTATTATACATTATACTAAAATATTTACATTTAGAGACTCGTACTTCTGTTATATCAGCTCACATTTCATTGTTTACCTACGCGAAAGTAGTACTTAATATATCCACAATCATTTCATTACAATGTTTTATATCATTGCTTCCAATTCCCGTTCCTTACGCATTCTGTTAACTTTGTCCTCAATCAATCTGTTTAAGAAATACGTTAACCAGACAGACAGACAGACTTATAGTGAATAGTTTTGCAAACACTCTTGTTTGCAGATCGTGTTTTGTTTCGTTTCTTAAGAATTTCGTTTATTCAAACAGTTCCGTTACATGCATTGTTCAGCATGTCCTCACTTGTAATCCTCATATTCCTTCTAGAAGCCCGACATGGCCAGGTGGTTAGGGCCCCGGCATGGCCAGGTGGTTAAGGCACTCGATTCGCAATCTGAGGGTCGCGGGTTCGAATCCCTGTCACACCAAACAAACAAAGAAACCTGCATTGTTGACAAAGTTTGACGTTTCTACTTTAGAACTTTCCAGTTTTTCTGTTCGACCATGATCTAAGGTTGCTTTATAAAATTATAACATTTCCAATTTTTATGTTCGGCCATGATCTAAGGTTGCTTTATAAAATTATAACATTTACAATTTTTCTGTTCGGTTTCTTTGTTTTTGAATTTCGCGCAAAGCTACACGAGGGCTATCTGCGTTAGCCCTCCCTAATTTAGCAGTGTAAGACTAGAGGGAAGGCAGCTAGTCATCACCACCCACCGCCAACTCTTGGGCTACCATTTTACCAACTAATAGTGGGATTGACCGTCACATTATCACGCCCCCACGGCTGAAAGGGCGAGCATGTTTGGTGTGAGAGGGATTCGAACCCGCCTCGACTCGCAATCTGAGGGTCTGCCTTAACCACCTGGCCATGCCGCGCCATCAAGGTAATTTGCCTCGATAGTAGTTAGTGTGGTATTTGACTGCTGCCTGAGGTTATGCAACCGTTAAGGAATAGACAAAGGATGCCTCCTGAGGGTTACATAACTATTATGCAAATATGCAAATGGTGCCGACACCTGAGGGTTACATAACTGTTATGTAATATACAAAAGATGCCGACACCAGAGGGGGCAGCTTTCTAAAGGGAGGAGGTGACATCACATTTCCACACAGTGGCACCAAAGTGCACTTTGCAAAAGGAGGGGTCCACAGATAGTTCATGAGTGAACCACCAAGGCAGATGATATCAACAGATATCAACATGACATCAACTTTATAGTAAAAATCAAAGTCTTAAACTAATAATTCATCTAATTTGTATATTGCACATTTTACAATTATCAATACTGAAAAGTTTTTAATCTCTACCACAATTACGGTTTTGCTTTATAAGTAAAACTTATATTAAATCTGCTATTTTAATTTCTAGTTCTTATCATTATTGTCAACTTTATAGTTTTTATGTATGTTTTATAAAGGCGGATGTTGCTAGTACAGGCAGATAGTGTTACAAAGGGCAGTGTTACTATAGTCCCAAAAGACTGCATACAGATTTCAATTTGTCTCAACTTATGTTTATAGTTTGTATTTATATACTTAAACATATTACATGTGTTTTACAAAGGTGGATGGTGTTTCAAAAGTTGGATAGTGTTACTGATACATTTAACATACTGATTATAGGTTTTGCTTCTACATTT
Source organism: Limulus polyphemus (assembly GCF_000517525.1). Classification (NCBI taxonomy): domain Eukaryota; kingdom Metazoa; phylum Arthropoda; class Merostomata; order Xiphosura; family Limulidae; genus Limulus; species Limulus polyphemus. The sequence goes on along the minus strand of NW_013665645.1, from coordinate 1,400,158 downwards.
AATTTGCACGACATACTTTTTGCATTTTCTGACATTTTGTATATAAAACACTTATCACTAATTCACTTGTTTAAATTTCTATAAAAGATACTGTATAAAATACTTTTACATATATCTGCACTGAAAAGGACATTCATTTAAATCTAAATAATATAGAATAATTTAAATTTCATGTTTAGTTTTAGAAGATAATCTATACAATTGTTCTGTTAAAGTATGGTTTTAAAGGAACGCCATAAATAGTTATGTTTTCCATTACTATTCTAAAAAAATATGTTATTACCTTTCTGTAGACGTTTTCACAAGTTTTTATACATGTGCTGACAGATCTCTACTAAAACTAATTGCGTATAGGCATTCTTTCCATTTCTATCTCTGGGTCATTAACCTTGAATGTAAATGACAGAAGTAGTCTCCAAACAATACGAACATTCAACCTTATTGAATATTTAGTCTGACTGACCATGACCTTTTACTAAGCATTTTTATGTCATACAATACGAACATACAATATTTTATAACAATACGAACATTCAACCTTATTGAATATTTAGTCTGACTGACCATGACCTTTTACTAAGCATTTTTATGTCATCTTTGACCAGTGTGTCACGTGATATTCTCGCCTCATATTTCCATAAGTATAAATAAACTAAAATTATGGTAGTCGATTTCTTCATCGTTGATCTATGCGCTATTAGTTATATGTCTCTGTCCTTTTTGTCTTTGATAAGTTATCTTGCAAATTTACTATGAATGATTAATTATAAATCTAAACAACTAATCTGAGATCATAATCCTCTAACTAATACTTGGAAGTTTGGTTAATAAATGTTTCAGTATGTGTGACAACAGTCTTATTTAGTATTTGTAATTTTGCTTATATACATTGAAGATAGCATATCTATATGGAGACTTATATTAGATGGTTAAATACATTTGTTCGAAATATGGATAATCAGCTCATGCAGTCTAGTCTAATTGGGTAGAAGGTATAAAAGAAGTGTACACTAACTGAAAGCTACATATTGAACATGCCCCGACAACGCTTGAGAAATTAAATATGAATACACATTTAGTGTTTTGTATCATTATGTAAAGTGAAAGAATAAATAAATTCATTTTTGCTGACTTTTAAATTCAGTAACATACAAGCACTGGTTGTGTAACCTTTGACCACATAATAATGATAAACATTCTCTCCTACCACATGTATAGCCAACTCTTTGTGAAGATTAGTGTCAGTTTTAAGCAAGAAAAGAAGGTTAGCGGTAGAAGATCAAAAGATCTATTATCCAGCACAACACAGATAGGCAATTTAGATATGGATTTCAAGTGCATTTTATGTTTTGTAGACTTTCTACATGAAAAAAACAGTCTACGATCATATTAGATTGAATTGCTTTGGGAAACTGCCCCTTATGATTCATTCACAGTGATTTATTCTATTTGACTAATCACATGCTAGAACACTTGGATATACTGCAGATATATTTACATTGGACTGTATGTATACTGAGAAATAGTCATCATGTTTTTCAATTGAGAATTCTTTCAGACGATGGAGAAGATGAGGAATATTAATCTGAAGAAAGTGACTTTGCTCAAACAATTAATTTTTAAATGTCCTTTTCAGGATCATTACATCCTAAGAAAGAGAAAGCCATGATTTCACATATATAATGATGGAAATGTTTCTTACTTCTAATATTTACAATGAACATCAGTATTAATTTATTGTGTGATCTTTCTTGCAAGTTTACTATGAATGATTAACTATAAATCTGAACAGCTGATCTAAGATCATTATCTAATACTTGAAGTTTTGAGAATAAATGTTTCAGTATGTGTGACAAAGGTTTTATTTAGAGTTTGGGAATTTGTTTACGTACATTGATGATGGCATACCTATATGGAGACTGTATTAGATGGTTAAACACAGTTTTTACAAATGTGAATAATCAGTTCATGGAGTCTAAATGATAGAAAGTATACAATAACTGTATGCTAACTGTAATATACATATTGAATATGCCCCATAATATCTTGAAAAATAGAATGTCATGAATACACAATTAGTGATTTGTATCATTATGTAAAGTGAAAGAATCAATGAACTATATTTACTAACTTTTAAATTCAGTGACATACAAAAGCTTAGTAAAGGGTCGTGATAAGTCAGACTAAATATTTAATAGAGTTGAATGTCCACATTGTTTGGAGATTACTTATATCATTTAGTTCAAGGTTAATGACCCTCAGATAGAAATGGAAATAATGTTTACATGCAATTAGTTTTAGTAGAGATCTATCAGCACATGTATAAAGATTTGTTAAAATATCTACTGAAAGATAAGATCATATTTGTCTTCAATAGTAAAGGTTACACATAATTATCTACGTAGTTCATTTAAAACTAAACAATTATAAAGATTAACTTATAAAGCTAAATATGAAATTATAATTATTGTACATTGATAAGATATTTAATTAAATATCCTTTTCAGTGTGAATTTATGTAAAAGTATAAAAATTTAAACAAATGAATTAGCAATAAGTGTTTCATATAGTTAAATATAGAAAGAAAAACTATAATCAGTACGTTAAGTGTGTTAACTTTTGTAAAACACATGTAATATGATTAAATATATAAATGAAAACTATAAACATAAGTTGAGACAAGTTGAAATCTGCATACAGGACTATAGAAACACTACTGTTACGTCTCTGGTTAATTTCCGCAGAAATTCTTTCCAGTGACTTCAGCGATACAAGTCCTTTCTTAAATAAAACTAGTTTATTCTTTCTCAATACGACTTTGCAGTACACTTAATTTCCACA
>NW_013665645.1:1392926-1396404 GCF_000517525.1 Limulus polyphemus | reverse complement strand
AAAATCGTGTCCCTTCGTGAAGCCTCGATCGTTTACTAGATTTCCGGTATTCTTGTATATAAGACCGCCAAAAAGTGACGGCAACAATGTAATTGAGTCGAGCACGTGAGTCGTTCGTTGTGAATTATAGCGTTTGTTATAGCGTGACTGTGGAAATTAAGTATATTTCAAAGTTGTATTCAGAAGGAATAAACTAGTTTTATTTAAGAAAGGACTTGTATCGCTAAAGTTTCTTCGGAAAGAATTTTTACGGAAAATTAACTAACGACCAGAGACGTAACAATGCGTATTTGTTACTTTATAGATTTAATAGATATTTGCTGTTACTTTATTAACGTTTTTACGCTTATACTGTGAGGTAGAAAAGGCTGCTGATATGATTTTGTCTGGTTTATGAGTTCGTTGCTGTCCTAATTTAAGATCTTTTTTTTAATAAATTCTTGAAAATGTTAAAAAAGAGAGAGAGAAAGGGGGGCCGGCGAGGATGTTTGCCCCTGAGCCCGTGCTGGCTCTCGATGTTCCTGTGAACATAAAGTCTTGTTTTCACAAACAAGCCCATTGATACCAATAAAAATATACACCACTAATCTTATTTTTAAATAAAAACCCTTTGAAAATAAAACTACCATAATATATCGCCACCACTTAGCCCAGTAGTAGGTGGCCATAGGTTAAATAACGAATTTACTAGATTTAGTGGTGAGAAGTACTTGTCTATCTTCATCATGTATGATAAATTTTTGAGTATTTTTCGTGGAATATTTTTGTTTACATATTTTTGGAAGTACTCTACTGATCTATTTATAAATCTGTCTGACAACATAGTTATGTTTGCGTAATCATATAGAAAGGTTGTGTTTGTGGATCAGAGAACTCTGTATGCTTTAGTGATTATTGAATTTTGGATCGTCTGTAGTTTTTAATATGTGATTTGGCTACATTTAACCATGGTGGGTGGGCATACTCTACCACTGCACTATATAGGTTTTATAGATTTTAATTATGTTTCAGTTGTTGCGCCCCTATTGTTGCCAGTCTGACGTCGTACATAATTTGCTTTTTACCATGTTTTATTTCTAATTTCATTTACATGTTTGCTTCTATTTAGCTTTGAATCGTAAGTTAGGCCCAGGAATTTGGCTGAGGTGGCTACCTGGAGAAGGATTCCATGAAGATGTAATTTTGGGGGCTGTTTACTTATCTTGGTTGATTTTGTGAATAATATCATTTGTTTTTTGGATGCATTTATCTTGATTCTCCATTTGCTGCAGAAGTTTTTTATTTGATTTAATCGCAATTGTAAACTCATCGCTGCAATGGTTGGAGTGTAAGAATTCTTTCAAATTGTTACGTCTCTGTTCGTTTGTTAATATTCCGTAAAAATTCTTTCTGAAGAAACTTTAGAGATACAAGTCCTTTCTTAAATAAAACTAGTTTATTCTTTCTCAATACAACTTTGCAATACACTTAATTTCCACAGTCACGCTGGTAACTTAAACAAACGCTATAATTCACAACTAACGATTCACGCACTTTACTTATTACCGCGCTTGACTCAATTGTCCATCTCTATCTCTGCCTGTCTGCAATTATTCATCCCGTCACTTCTTTTGCCGGCTTATATATACAAAAATAGAGGGCACATAGAGAAGACTAGAGTTGCCACGAACAGACATGATCTTTCTAGAATCTCCTGACGTGTTACTAGCGTCACGTGACTTCCGCTGTCGTAACACTACCTTTAGTAACATTATCCACCTATAAGAGCAACATCTGCCTTTTTAAAAGGTGTGTAATATAATTAAATATATAAGTGAAAATTATAAAGTTGACCATAATGATAAGAAATTGAAATTAAAATAGTTGATTTAATGTACGTTTTACTTATAAAGTGAAATGTAACTGTGATAGAGGTTAAAACTTTTCAATGCTTTGATTGCTGCTATAAAGTTGATGTCATGTTGATATCTGTTGATCTACATCAGTCTCTGATGGTTGGTGTGCTTGCAAACTATCTGTGTGGTCATCATAGATTACTTCATCATTCTACCCCTCCTTAACAATGCACCCTCTGGTACCACTTCCTGAATGGCATTGTCTCTGTCACCCCTCTGGTTTCGGTATCCTTTTTTATATTACATAATGGTTATGTAACCCCCAGGTGTTGGCATCATTTGAATATCACGTAATAGTTATGCAATCCTCAGGCGACATCCTTTGTGTATTCCGTAACAGTTGTGTAACCCCAGTGATGGCATCCTTTTGGCAGTCAAGTACCATGTGATAGTTATGTATTGTCTCTGTAATCTAACCTATATAAAAGCCAGTGTGTGTCATGTCACGCTTGAACTCTCAAAATAGGAGTCATAAAAGCCAAAAAGCATTTATCCAGATAGAACAGTCCAATTAATGTTTGTCCATTACAATTTTAGTAACGGGGGTGCAAGGGGGCCGTGAGAGGGGGCGTGAAACATTATAAGTGTAGTGTATGTTGGTATAATAAGCTTAAATTAAAAATATAATGTGGGATCACCAACCCTAACGTCAAGTAAAAATATCGATTCAATTTTAAAATTAAATGGTTTCTGAACTAACCTATTTTGTGTCATATCACCTACGTTTTAAATAAAATAACAAATCTCTGTAATCAACCGAGACTCTAAATTTAGAAATCAACAAATATTTTTCCAGTTTTGTTGTCTATACATTTCATTTTATACTTTCAGTACATCAACTAACAACAGTATTAGGTTATACTTCTGTTGCTAAGCAACATGACATAAAAGCCATTGTTGGAATGTAGTTTTATCAAAATACACTAGCTTTTCGATATATTGGAAGTTGTTAATCTAACTGATTTTTACGAATAATCATTCTATGAATACACCACGATTTCATTTCATGAATTATTTTAATTTTGATTGGGTCACAATCGAATTTGTTCTCTGGTGAGGCAGCGGTAAATATTCGGATTTACAATGCTAAAATCAGGGGTTCGATTCCCCTTAGTGGACACAGCAGATAGCCTGATGTGGCTTTGCTATTAAACACACACACACACACACACACAGAGAGAAAGAAATTGATGGATGTTTAAAGGCTCGACTGCACTTTTCTGCCTCTTTGTTAGTCAAGCTTGATTTCGCAAAATTTATTTATTTCAGTTAGCTATAAAATGTGAGGTTAGGGTATACTATGGGGTGGGGTGCACTTGCTCCTTCACTTTTGATGGCTATATGCTAGTGTACATATTGTTGCGTCAGCGAGGTCACGTGATACTAGTGTCACGTGACCTCGCTGACGCAACACTGCCCCCCTTCTTAGTATTGTTCGTCCCGAACAATAGCCACATACAATAAACCAATAACAATTAACAATAACAATTAACAATAACTTAATTAAAATGTACAGAATTACAAACACAAAATTACAATTCAACAAAGTTTCTTAATTTTACGGGACATATCTTCTTCCCTAC
>NW_013665645.1:1390056-1391926 GCF_000517525.1 Limulus polyphemus | reverse complement strand
GAATGTGTGTCTCGTCGTGTGCCATCACTATAAGGGATTAGAATATACTATACTTTATATATTATACAGGCTACACTAACATGACATTTAGGCGGTTCGTTTAGCTATTATACGTGATGTAATTTGTTTGTTTGTTTGGGGGGGGGGGGTAATGGAAGTGTCCCAAAACGCGACATTAATTTCTTGACGACCTAATAGTAACTAAAATATTAATCCATGTCCGTATCTTATGTGTGAATCAAAATTGAAACAATTTTGGACAGAAATAAATTTTGACATATATTATTACCACTTTTTATTATTTTAAAACATTTGATCATTCACAGTTTGTGTCGGACAGATATTTTAATTTTTTATTAGCGAATGTTTAGTGATATATTGCTATCGCTATACTCGATAAGTGGTATGTATGTAACTATGTATTTATATGTTTATTGGCTATAGGTATATTATATACGTAAATTTCGGGCTACGTGATGTTTTTTATGAAAGAAAGATTATAAACAACTACATTCATACTTTGTGTTGTTTTAGTTTGCATAGTTGAGTTATTTTATTACTGTATAGCGTGTTTAGAAGTTTATCAGTTATTCTGAGTATGTGCAGTTGTCACATAACACATAAGCTGCTTTCGTTCTGGCTGTCTTTTATCTTTGTAATTCTCTTAGCCTACCCATGGTTATGGCTATAATGTTACACTTCGTGCAAGGATGTTGATAGAAATGTCTTCCAATAGTATGTTAGGTGATGGTTCAAGGTTACTACCTCCCTTAAGTTTAAGTAAGAATGACCAGTAGACAATGCAAGGTTTAATCAGCCTGGTGGGTAAATCCAGCCAAGTCAGTTGGACAGAAATTATTTCTGAGACAGTAAAAGCGACCGTCTGTCATCGTAAAAACAAGTACACAAATTGTGTTTATGTTAATGTGAATAATAAAGATTATTGTTTTGTGTTCTACATTGTATCCAATCTCTTTATATAATTCTCACAAACTCAGTTATTCAGTGAAATTCAAAGATACTCTGAAATAAATATCTTGACGAATCTCCTGTTATTCAATGGACTTATCTCATCGCTCTAAGGAAAATAAGTTTTACCTGAAAAATCACAATACTACAGTAGAAAAGGTTACCTGCAACATTTGCATAGTGATGAAATCCTATAAATTTGGGTAGGTGACTGTAATGAATTTATTATTATATATTTATTTTAATATCAACGTTTGTTTAGATTGAGTTTGTATTCAGAAATATGCATAGCTTACTGTTAAATATGTATTATGAAACTCCTACCTATTCTCCAAAGTTGTAGAAGATTCTCGAGAGTAAGAATCAACAATATATATATATGTACATAAACGCTTAAATTTGTATTGTTATGTAATCTGGAGACACGCCTATAAATATAACCAACGCGACGCGCCAAAAAGATTATATATTATTAGTTCGCTATAGTCAGTGTGCTATAATCTTTGGAAACTATAACTGTGATTATTATAACGCTTATCAATCGGAAAACTTCAGATATATGACCAGGAACATGTGCATATTTACGCAAATATTACCTAACGTCACGATGGAAAAACCCTGTGTGTGTGGCTGATAAATAACGAAGGACAAAGCCAGCTAGCTTCCCGTTAAGTGAATCATACCTATTATGTCAACTAGCTCATCGTGAACCCTCGATAAGATATTCAAGAAGTTCCAGACTAAAAGGAAGACTTTATATTGTTTGCAAGTTTGTTAAACTTTGTTTATAAATCATTGTTTGTAATAACTATTTGCAATAACTGTTATTGTAAATTGCATTGTTGTGTGTGTATATTAGAACATATTTGTATAAAAGAAAACTGTGTGTATCAATCTTGTT
>NW_013665645.1:1385137-1389134 GCF_000517525.1 Limulus polyphemus | reverse complement strand
TGCAAAAACTCGTGAATTGTGTTCAAATATAGCCTGAAATTCATGGCCAGGTGGTTAGGGCCCTCGACTCGCAATCTGAGGGTCGCGGGTTCGAATCCCCGTCCCAACAAACATGCTCGCCCTGGGTGCGTTATAATGTGACGGTCAATCCCACTATTCGTTGGTAAAAGAGTAGTCCAAGTTGGCGGTGGGTGGTGATGACTAGCTGCTTTCCCTCTTGTCTTACACTGGTAAATTAGGGACGGCTAGCGTAGACAGCCCTTGTGTAGCTTTGCGCGAAATTCAAAAACAAAAAACAAACATTATTTCACTCCCTTTTTGTTAAAAATAAATTGTTCAGGTGGGAGGGATTTTGTTCCCACTGTTTTGGGTCTGAGCCCCTATAAACAAATTTCCCCTTCCTAAAAATCCTGGCTCCGACCCTGCTGGTGAAAAGTTAGCAACAATATTGTTACACAATATATATATATATACATGTATATTGTAATTGCATTCATGTGTTACTATGATGACACAGATCCCGTTTAAGTTTGAAATAAAAAATTGAGGTAAAATTTCACTATTAACAAGATAGATATAACCTTAGCATTAGTTAAATACGCTTTCAATCTTATAAACCAGCTTCATATAACTCACTTTATAATTAGTATGCATACCATGTCATGATTAGAGGCTCACATGAGTGGAGACGTTCGTTCGTCGGTAGTTGGTTCCTGTTTGGCGTGTGTAGATGTACTTCTACAGTAGGTAATGCTGCAAGTGAAGGGATCGTGGGAAAGTCGTGTTCTCGCGATGACACGTGTGAAAAGTCTTTGGTGGTCACGTGAAGAAGATGTTTAGTCGCGTATAGTATAAAATTAAAACATTTGTCTTTTAAAGTGAATTTCTTATAGGAAACTCAACATCAAATTCGAGGCTATCAAATATTTATATTGTTGTCAGAAAGAAGCGGATCAAGAACAGGATAACGTTGTTTACTTTATCGGTAAACAACATAAAAATGGAATCTTTTGCGTAACGTTTTTCGTGTCTTTTAAAGTAGTATATATATCAGTATATGTTCTAGTTAGTTTTTGTGTGAACATAATGATGTTAAACTTATTGCTAGTATTGAAACTTAACTATAACTGTTATGATTCAAAATTGTATCCGGTTTTTAGTTGTCACTGTAACTTAAAAGTGTAAGAAAACCAGGCAGCATCGTTACTTATGTAACATTGTAATTAAGACAGTTTTTCTTACAATGTTTTACTTACTACTCCTCTGTCTCCATATACCCACAAGAAAAAATGTTGTCATCACATAAAGTATTCTAGAGAATTTTAAATTTGGTTCGATTGCAGTATTAACAGATTATGTTGGTTAAAATGTGGCGATGTGTATTTGTATGAAGCTCACTACCATGTGTATGCTATGTATTCTGAAAAATAATATAATCGAATTAACTTTCGAGCAAAACTAGTAATCACTTTCGTCAAATAACTCTAAAATTAAGCTTTATTTTGTAAGCTTTTTTCGAATGGAGTGTTTTATTATTATTTTACGATAAATTATGGTATGTATTTTTTATTTAATTAGAATCAGATTTAAGACCCTTTATCAGTTCATGATTTACCAATTTTTATACAACCACAAAATAAATCGAAACACTCGATAGAATAATCACCAGGGGGATTGTATTGGGGCGTTTCAGAGTATAAAATTTATCTTAATATGCCAGAATAGTGAACCTTTATTCACTAATGTATTTATTTACTGGTGGTTCATGTACACAAACTTATAATCATAATAAAATTTTAAGTGTGAGCATTCCAAAATGAATAGATCATTACCACAACAAAAGAGGCTGGCGGACCTAATGAATGGAAGGAAAGTGTGGCGATTTGCAGCTTGTTTGTTGCATTATGGATACAAAAAACGGGCAAAGCTAACAATTTTAATACTGGAGAGCACTGTGAAATAATAGTCAATCATGCAAAAATGGTAGAACTAGGGATCAATGTTATTAAAATTAAATAAACTGGCTGCAACTAAAAATAGTAATTGCTCTTTAGTGAAAAATGAAACTCTCTTAAAACGAATCCGATGCTGTTTATAACTCTGGAGAAAAATTCGAAACGGACATGGTCATGAAGCATCTGAAAGAGAACGAGACACAGACAGTACTTCATAATTAGTCTAGCTCTTTCGGAGTTCAAAAACAAATCCCTCTAAAAGCGCTAACGACTGTTCTCTCACTGACCCGTCACAATATGAGATTCTAGGGAGTTAGTGGTACTTCTCACCTCATGTTGGGCCGGGCGTGGCCTACTGGTTAGCGTGCCGGTCTGTGAATCTGTGGTTTACGTCCCGTAGCAAAATCGAGCTTCGCACTTTGAAGCCGTGGGTGCGTTATAAGAGTGACTGTCAAATCCCCCTATTGGATAAGAGTAGCTCAAAAGTTGGTGAAGATGCTGTTGATCCAATTCCCTCTAATCTGTCAGTTCAAAGCTACAAAAAGACTAGTGCAAATGGCCTTTGTGTATTATTGTGCGAATATAAGAAACAATTGATTAACCAGTCACCCCATGCTTCAGCCACAAAATAAACTTGCACACAGGGTGATGTTGGCTACAACACAGCTTGTTTGTTTATAATTATTCGCAAAGCTACATAATGGGTTATCTGTGCTCTGCCCACCACGGGTATTGTAACCCAGTTTCTAGCGTTGTAAGTCCGCAGATATACCGCTGTGCCACTGGGGGGGGGGGGACAACACAACTATCTCCCTTCATTGTGTTCTGCTGTAGAGAGTAAAACTTGGAGCAAATTTTAAGGTTCTGTACTACACCTTTAGATTTTTTTGTTACTAAATATAAGTATAAACTGTAAAAAAAGTGGGATGTGTGATAGTGATATTGCCTATATACGATCATTGTTTATCAAACGATTTAATATTTCGACATAAATCATGTGAAATATAATAAAAACGACTACTGTGTTATAGTAAAAGCTTAAAAGCAATAGTTTGTTTAAGAGACTGAAGAAAAAAAAAGAGTAGTGGGAACTGAAAACGCGTGTACTAATGCCTGTACTTCCGTACTTGTAATGAGTATCTCACAACATGCAGGGTTTTGAGTATTTTTGGCAATAAATTTGCGATGTATGGCCATGAATTTTATTCTTGAAGTCTGCCATTGCCTACCTGCAACCGTAACATTAGAACTGTTATACGTGGCTTACTCTCGCCAGTCTAAATTGTCAACTGAACCTGATGACTACAATTTAACCTTGTTCAGGACCAAGCACTGGCCAAGGGTAGTTTGCCTCCGATTGGCGTAGCTAGAACGTGTCTGGTTTAACTCAAATAATTCTGGCTTGAACGTTCTCGTTAAAGTGAAAAGTATAGTTTTTGTCGATTGAGTTAAGTATTTGTGTGCTCCAGTTAAGCTTCCTCACTTCACTTTCGCATATTATTCAATAATTTGTTATATCTAAAAATACTTTGTTGTTTCACTATGTTGAATTTATTATTAATATAAAAAAACAAAAAAACAGTTTTAATACGTATGCATTTGTATCACTGTTTTATCACTGGTTTAGTCATTTCACACCTCGCCAATCTTCTCCGACACTATTCTCGAACCTCTGGTTTGTTCTTTCCTCTGTGTATTATTTAATAGGATCTAGGGATACCACAAATATAGATTCACTTTGTGGTGTTTAGAAATTACAACTTGACCAAATTGTGTCTACCAAACAGTGCGTCAACATAGCAAATTAAAATTCTCTCTCTCTCTCCCTCTATACGTATTGTTACGACAGCGGAAGGCACGTGACGCTGGTAGCACGTGATGAGGTTCTAGAAGGATCATAACTTTTCCTGGCAACTCTAGTCTGTCCTAAGCGTCCTCTTTTTTTAGTATATAAGCCCGTCCTCTTTTTTTAGTATATAAGCCCGTCAAATAAAGCGGAGAAATAATTGCAGATAGACAGATATAGAGATAGATAATTGAGT
>NW_013665645.1:1364026-1384225 GCF_000517525.1 Limulus polyphemus | reverse complement strand
GTGTGTGAATCGTTGTGAATTATAGCGTGTGTTTATAAAAGTAGTTAAGTGCGTGAATCGTTAGTTGTGAATTATAGCGTGTGTTTAAGTTAAAGTGACTGTGGAAAATCTTTGTATTGCAAAGTTGTATCGAGAAAGAATAAACTAGTTTTATTTAAGAAAGGACTTGTATTGCTGAAGTTTCTCAGAAAGAATTTCTACGGGAAATTAACAAACGACTAGATACGCAACAGTATATATACAACTTATAAATGCATATTCCTGGACCACCATCTCAGAGTTTCTTATCGCGGTCTAATGTTTTTTAAAATTGTTTTAATGGAGTTTTATCACATAAGCAAGTAAATTTCATGTACATGTTTTGAAGTAACTTTTATGTTTCATGAGAATTGTACAGTAGAATTGTTTTATGATAATTAGAAATTACGCGGCTCTTCCATTGTATATAGGCCGAAATTCCCTTAACATAAATTCATTGCATCAACATGACATTTGTTATAGTCAAACGTACAGTTCACGTTTATTATATGATGTTATAACGGGCTTTCAACTAGATTTGTTGGGGGGGATGAGGAGGGGGGAGGAATGTTTGGTAGGTGTCTCATACACTGATAGTTAATTTGGTTATTAAACAAATTTAGCATTTTTGGAGATACACAAATAATTGAATCAAAGCAGTTTTATTGCTGAACAATTTAAACTTAAATTTCTAGATAATAAAACATCACACCTGTTTTGTTTTTGTGTTATATCGTAAAGGAGACTGCTCAGGCCATTAACCTTGTAGTTCATGTTTTACATATACCTGTACCGTTCAGGAAAACATGTTTGTGGAACTTGCTCCCACAAAAAAATAATGACAACTGTACAGTTGTTTGTACTTGGACACCGATCTCATATGGCAACTACATTAAAAAGAGAAAATAAAGAAATAATAACTACTCATTATTTGACAGCTAATTTATTGATAAATTCTTATTTTAGTTGTTTTTTTTTGTTGGTGGTGGTGACATTTTAATCAACCTGTCTGTACATACAACCTGATTGAACAAACTGTAGAAGTGCATATAAGCATGTTTTTTTTGTTGTTGTTTTTTCTCATATTAGGTAACTGTAATAAATTACAAACTATATTTTTTGTAAATTTTAGTGATATAAATTCTCTCATAAGCATTTAACCATTTTCTCACAAACATAATAATCATTTCGTTTTCTTTGTAAAGTCATATAACATCACCGATATATTAATTTATAACTACTAAACTAGTATAAGTCGGCTATTAATATTATGGAGTTAGTAGGAAAGTTAAAAAGTAGATAGAAACCAAAGAGTAGTGATAAATTTACAGTTGACCTATTGATTCTGGGATTCCTCAGGGGCCTGTTTTTAAAACTTATATTTCTCATTATTATCAATTTATATAACTTTGAACAGTAATGTTTTAAATTTGATGATGCTATTACTGTTGCTCTTGAAGGAATTGATTCTGTTAAAAATTGTTTTTTGTTTTACCAAAAGAACCTTCAGCTAATCTGAGTCAATGTATGGAAAAATTAGATTTAATACAGCAAAATTCACTTGTGAAACTGTAAATTAGAAAAATACTTATTTCTTTCCTAAAAAAAGTATTTGGGTGTGATTGTTATTAAAACCCTAAAGTCTTACTACTTAGCTGTGGTTATAAGAGAAAATAGGAGTTCTGAATCCTGTTTATCAAAATGTGGATTTTAAGAATAAAGAGGTTATTACAACCTTGAATAAGACTGGTGATTTTATTTGGTGGAAATAATTGAAGTTTTGGTCTTACTGTAGGAATGATATCAAAATGCTGGAAAGAGGTCAGAGATGTGCTACTACAATGATACCAGGAATAAAAAAAATAAAGCTGTGATGAAAGGCATAAAGTTTTGGGCTTGTTTTCTCTGGAGAATAGAAGAATTAGAGGTGATGTAATTTCATTAAAAATATTCAGAGGTTGGACAGTCTTCATATGATTGGTATGAATGTTAGGATGAAAATATTTTAAGCTCAGTATTAATGTTTTAGAGCGATCCAGGTGCAGGCTTGTTTTTCACAAAATTATTACAATTTTTCTTGAGTTATACCAACTTATGAAAGGATTTGCTCAATGATGCGGTTTATGTTTTTAGTTTGAATTCTTTGAAAATATAATGGATAAACTTTCTCATCTTGCTCTTAACTTCACTTAAGTTCTCATGTTTGTTACCCAACTAGGCTAACTGCTGCATTTTGTTAAACCTCTAGTATCATGATGTGTATGCATTAGAACCTTGTGATATAATGGTTTATAAGTGATATGCTTAGCATGTGATACACAAGACCTAGATTATATAGCATGCTACTCATGACTGCTAAAAGTTCTAGATATATTGTAGTGTGGTGGATGGCTCATTACTATAGTTCTTGTTTCCTGCCTGTGTAATGTGTATAAATATCAGTTGAGTGAAATGTGCTTATTTGCTAGTATTATCCAAAAATGTTGATTTTCCAATAATATATTGTGTTATTTTGTTATCCAGTAATCATACAATAAACATTTCTCTGTTCAAGTTGTAGTGGAGATCAGCACTTTAACTTTAAGTTTACAGGAGTATGGGGGGGATCTACAATTTCATAAAAAAGAAGGGTGGGTTTAAATTTTTACTTTTCTAAAAAGCAAATGGGCAAGGAGAGCCTTGAAGGACTAAATGTTCCCTTGTTATGTTAAAATATGATTATTAGTCTTAATTATTTCGATCACTACAATACTGTGTGTATCTGAGATATCTATGGCTGGCTCTTACAACCATTGTTTGTAGTTAACCTAATGTTCTGCAGTGTTTTGTAGTTCTTGAAATATTGTAATTACATGGTAGGCTTGATATTTTAAATAATGCCTTACTTTTTAGTTAGTTAGCTCTTTAACTCATTTGATAAGAATACTTTCTTGGTGTGTCAATGGCCTTGTGTTTGAAACTGACCCAAGTTAAAAAAGATAGATTACTACAGTACTAAATGAGCTAATCAAAGATGATGTTAACAACCATTTTTAGTAGTTAACCTGAACATCACATAATCATAACATCATTGAATTCGAACTGCAACTTTAAATAATTGTGCTTCATATCATGGAAGTTATCAGGAACTGTAGGAAATTAAGAAAGACAGATTTTATGAATACTATAAATGATGAAGAATGTTAGTGAAATTTGGGAAATTATATTATTCTAAAATTCTGCTGAAAGAAATTGTTTATTCCAGATTCTTGGTTTCTAACTGAAGTGTATTTGTAATTTGATGAATGTGGAATTAAGCTATATATATACATGAAACAATTACATAACTTACAAAAATACTTAATTTTAGTAAGAAAGTTTTAAAAGAAAAAAGAAAGTTAATAAAACTACCAGTGTGGCATAGTGAAACTGTAAGAGGTTGTTAGAGATGCTCTTAGAAATTAACAGTTTGAAATTGGGAGTTTTTCTGTCAGTAATTATACCGCTTTCAGAAAATTTCTTTTGCAGTTTATGTCCGAGAGAGAGATCAAAATCCATTAAAAGAAAAGCATCATGCCATGTTATACATCAGTTTGTTGGAGTACAGTACAATAGTTATTTCTAGAGTGAAATATAAGGATTACTTGCACAAAGTAATAACTGGATGTTCCATAAAAATTAGGTATTTACAAAGTTTTGGACATAAGGAACATTATGAAATCACAATTCAATGTAACTTTTTCTTCAACTAATATTTGTAAAAATATCACTCACACTGAATATCATTCACAACAAATCTGGAAGTCTTATATCTGTAGAAGACTTGACAGCCATTGTCCAACATGTAGTAGGGTCCATGATTCTGCCTGGACCTTCTATTTCAGTCCGTATCATGCATTTTCCTTCCCC
This sequence comes from Limulus polyphemus, assembly GCF_000517525.1. Taxonomy (NCBI): domain Eukaryota; kingdom Metazoa; phylum Arthropoda; class Merostomata; order Xiphosura; family Limulidae; genus Limulus; species Limulus polyphemus. The sequence goes on along the minus strand of NW_013665645.1, from coordinate 1,380,319 downwards.
TGTCTTTGATACTGATTGTAAGGAGGACGATTTTGAGTGGCTTTTTCCACCTCCAGGCTTTGCTTTGTGTATTTACATGGATTTTGAAGAACTCCAATCTTCTTTGAGATTTCAGAACCTCTTTACTTAGGTATGTACTATTCTTTTTCTGTCCCCATAACCTATGACACTTTTTGTTCCCTTTTATGTAACCTTTCCACTCGCAATTTCTTTCGTTTTCCCCCTCACCCGATATTTCCATTCATGCCAACTTCTTTTTCATGTAATTTCATACCTTGTCCCCCCTGTCTCACTGATTCCTATTTCCTTGCATATAGTCAACTTTCCCTTTTGTTTCTTTTATGTCTAGCACTTGGAGTATCTTTTGCTGGTTTGGCGGTCAGATTTTTTGTTGGCTATCTCCCTATTTAGCTCCCAATTTTCCTGATTTCATGCTTTCCTTACTACCATTCTTAGATATCTCTCTTCATCTAGTTTTGTGTGGGAGGTTCTATCTCTTTTGGGAAGTATAGCTTCTCTCCACTTGGCCATGGACATATACAGCCCCTACATTGGACATTGCATTACCAGTGGAACCTATCCTCATGGAGCTTCTTTCCTCTACCTTTCCTGGAGAATCTTGCTTGGTGGCTAAACTGCTCCAACACCACCTCTGACATTCTCTATTCTCTTGTCTCCTCCCAAGCCAGACCTTTAGCTATTTAAAGATGCTTCTCTCACTGGGTGAGGAGCATCCATAAATGACTCTCTTTCTTCAGGTTGATGAACCTCAGAGGAGCATTATTTTCATATGAACATCCTAGAACTGCTCACTGTCCTATGAGTACAGACCCATTTCCTTCCCCTCATAGTTGGATCATTTGGTTATGATCCACTTTGACAACTCGATGGTTGTGTCCCACATCAATTGACAAGGGGCACCCATTCCAGGACCCTCTGCTTCCAGACTTTGGACCTCCTTTATAGGGCCCATTCCAATTGGGTAAGCTTAATTGCCAGCCATGTTCTGAACATAGTAGCAGATTATCTTTCTTTACAGGACTGTGTCCTATCCATAGAATAGTTGCTTCACTTTCAAATTTTGTGTCGGATGCGTTCACAACTCGGTACTCCTCTAATAGATCCAGTTGCCTTTATCCTCAGTGCCAAACTTCTCCGTTTTTGTTTGCTGTTCCTCATCCATCAATCCTGACTTTAGAAACTCTCAGTTAGGACTGGTCTCATTCTTCCTCTAAGCCTATCCTCTTCTATGCCTTCTCCCCTGTTTTCGTGCTCTGGTTCAGGACACCCCATGCAGAAAACTATTGGTGGCTCCCTATTGGCAAGCTCAATCTTGGTTTCGACTACTATGTTTTCTTTCATCCAAGCCCCCTTTCACTTCCCACCATTCTGTCTTTTCTGGTACAACCACACACATGATGACGTGACATCCTTTCATCTTCACATGTGGGATTTGTCTGGTCCATTGCACAGTGATCCAGGCTTTCCAAACTTGTAGCCTTTTTTCTCTCACACTCCTATCGATATTTCACCTCTTCTATGTGCCAATGGAAATGGTAGACTTATTGTCATTGGTCTCTCCTTATTCATTTTCCACTTGGTCGACCTACATTACAATACCTCATCTCTTTCTTCACTTGGTTCTTTGACCATCACTTGTCTGTCTCTACTATTGTGGGGTATCGGGTGGCCCTATCCACCTGTTCTTACCATACTTTCTGTTCCTTCCTACTGTACAAACCTCCTCTTCCCACTCCCTTGTCTGAATGAGACTTGAATGCCATTCCTCATGCACTCATTCAAGATCCTTTTGAACCTCTTGCCACTTGCTCTCTATCTCATCTCTCTCTCTGTCAAAACATATTTCTTTCTCCTTCTTGCCTGTGGTCATTGTCGGTCTGACATCTGTGCCATAGACTCCTCCTGGATTCTTTTTCCACCACTCATACCTTATTCTCTACCCCCATAATTCCTTCCTACATAAGACTTTTGCTGCTTGGGAGGGTGGTCACACCTTTTCTCCCATTTCCTTTTCCTCTATTTACCATCTTTATGGATGTTCTGACCCAGACAGACTTCTTTGACCAGTCTGGGCTCTTCATTGTTATCTTTCTCATACTTTTTCCTTTCTGGGTTCCCATCACTGGCTTTTCAGTACATGGGACTCTACTAGAGACCTTTCTTTCTCCAACCTTACTGGATGGATTTGCCAACACATCTGAATGGTCTACTCCTCCTTGGGGGTGGATAGTTGTTGGTTTTTTTCACGTCTCCTCCAGCCAGATAAGACAATCTGACTCCTTCTCTGGCTGCTCATTTTCATCGACCACTAGAAGAAATTATCCATGCAGGGATGTAGAATATTCCACACATATTCATTGCCCACTATCTCAGTTATCTGGCTTCTTGTCTCCAGAGGGATTCCAACTTCCAACTATTGCCAAATTTCAATCCACCCTATGCCTTTGTTGGCTTTTTCATGTCTCTTCCAGCCAGATAAGACAATCTGACTCCTTCTCTGGTTGCTCATTTTCATCTACCACTAGAATAAATTGTCCAGGCAGGCATGTGGAATACTCTACACACATTCATTGCCCACTATCTCCATCATCTGGCTTCTTGTCTCCAGAGAGATTCCAACTTCCAACTATTGCCAAATTTCAGTCCACCCTATGCTAAAGTGTACTTTATTCCTTATTGCCGTTAATCCACTTTAGGATCCCACTAGTCAGCTAGTGTTGCTTCTCAGGATATACTTACGCAAAATCTGCACTGAGCCAGGATAAAAAAAATAGTACTCATACCATCTGCTCTGGCTGTGTAAGTGACCATGGTGAGATGAAGTGTTCTGCAAGGCTACTGGAGGTTTCTTTGTGGTAATTCTATGTTACATTTCAAGTCCAATCTAGACAGTACCCATTCCATGGACTATCGTAAAAAAGCCTGCACCAGAGTTATGCATCTACCCACTTCTTTAGCTAGCACTCACTGGGGCTTAAAAATATGATTTGGCAGTCATCATTTGCACCATCTCCATTAAAAGACCATTTCTGGACAATGAGACTGATGGTAGTTCAGGCACATTCTTGGGGTTTCCTCTTTTGTGAATTTTTCCTTTCTTTGTGAAAAGCATGGGAGACCATTGCTACTTACCAGCTACCAGCTTACCAACTGCTGGGGTGGTGGATCTAACCACTGGGGTAGAACAAGGAGTCCCTTTGTGTGAAAAGTGGGGCTGGGGTGTTTCCAGAGTGTAGTGTGATTCACCACACATAATTTTGATGTATCACAATCTTCAAGTGGATTGGATACATATCACTGTACCAGTTTTGTATATAGGTATCTTTCTACTAATCATGCTTCTTCATTTGGATTGAACCTGAGTTTCTGACAGCAGAGGAAATGAAACTAATCCATATCCAACTGTGATGTATCACTCTCACACACTACTCCAACAGCAGGCAAGGGGTCTGTAGAGACTGATGGTTGAGAAGAGGTTATTGAGTATCCATAATGACATATTTGAATACAGTACTCTCCTCTCGCAGCTAGCATGGGACCTGTAGTGACTGGCAGTTGAAATGTGCATGGATCCTTGTCACAAGTGTTCTTCTCCCACAACTGACTTTGCCCCATTGAGTCTGATGGTAGAGAAGATGAGCACACAAGGTATGGTCTAAACGAGCCCCAATCTGTATACAAATATTGGCTGTCCTATGGCTTGTGTATGAGTGCTCAGATAGTCCCATACCTCTTCTGCCCATCCTTGTGACAGATTTCAGGCTTTTAGCCTCTTCTATTCCTATAAATGGGCAAAGAGTATTCCCTGAATGAGAACCCTAACATTGGGTGTCACACAGAGGCTTCCTTTGGATGCTTTCAGGAGGAGGCTCACCTAGGTTAATATTTGCACTGGTCTCTCCACCATATCAATGTGGGATTATAGTTATCTGGGTATGGAGGTGAGTATTCATTTTGGAAGTTAACATTTTTCTTACCTGAAAATGTATTTCTGATGGTTACTCCCCTTCATACATGTTCCCACTCATCTTCCCTGCCTTTCTTTATTGCCTAGTTAGAGAATGAGGATTATTGTACATAAATGTAGATGGAGGATTTGTTCAAGAAGTGTGTTGTACTTCTATTGGTAGAGGATTTTTCTGCATGATACGCCATAATGTAATAGCACAAATTCACTTGAACACATGTTAATTTAAGTGGGAATTTTCACAAGGCTGGTGGCATGCAAATCTTTCAGGGCAGATATGCGTGACTTCAATAAGAAAACAGCTATCTGTGAGTATCTGTCAGAAATACATTTTCAGGTAAGGAAAATGTTAACATTATTATTAATAGAAGGTAGGCATATATAATTATAGGATTATAGATGTTAATAGATGCCCATTGTTAAAGGAAGAAGTAATAATATAATTTCTCACAAAATACATAAACATTACAAAACATATCCCAATACTGCCAATCCTCTTATTTTATAACACTATTCGCACAATTCACCAGGAAATAAGCCACCACAGTGATCCATAACAGCAAAAAAGAATGATTGCAACTAATCTTCTCTCTTTCTTCATTGTTTTTACTTTACAAATATTCGGAAGTTTGTAAGTTTTTATAATTTAGAATAATCCCTTACAAGTAGTTTCCGAAATGGTCTTACCTCCTCTCATCAAGAGCTATCTTGATCCTGGTCTGGCTTATAAACATTGCTAAAAGTTTATAATAAAAGTGCACCAGTCTTTTATATCCCTCAGTTTACACTATTTTTTTTTAACTTGGACTGATCATTCTCCACCAATCATATTGTGCCATCTATACTGGTACAGCTAGCTTCCTCTACTATTCCAGAACTAATATCACTTTCTTGATTGACATTCCAGTGTTCAGACATGTGTTTTCACTCGCTTTACATGTGACTACAGATATTGGATTGTTTTTAATCAAACATTTTTTATCAGTTTCTACTTTAAATTTCGACTTCCTGTGTGTGATTTCCATTGTTTCTACTTGTTTGTTTCAGAAATATTTCTATTTTTCAAATTTTATTTTGTTCATATTGACTTCAGTATTTAATATGGCAGTTGTCGAATTTCCCACCAAAAGTAGACAATGTTTCTGTACAGGTCCTCAAGTCTCAGGGTCGATGATGCCTGCTGGGGAAGTCCAAGCTGCAGTTCGTGGAGAGTTCTTGTCTTATGTTTAGTGGACAATTTCTTTCTTTCACGTTTTTGTTCTGAGGAAGGTTGTACCTACTGAGTGGAAAATTCTTTATATGTCATCTTCTACTTGTTACCATGCCTCCAGGCTCAGCATGGCCAGGTAGTTAGGGCACTCAACTTGCAATCTATGGGTCACAGGTTCGAATCCATGTCCCACCAAACATGCTCGCCCTTTCAGCCATGGGGGCATTATAAAGCGATGCTCAATCCCACTATTCGTTGGTAAAAAAGTAGCCCAAGAGTTGGCGGTGGTTGGTGATGACTAGCTGCCTTCCCTCTAATCTTACACTGCTAAATTAGGGATGGCTAGCACAGATAGCCCTCATGTAGCTTTGCGCAAAATTCAAACAAACAAACAATAAACCATGCCTCCTAGTAATTTCCTGGGTTAGGTATTGTTCTTTTTCTCAAGAGATCTGTGGTAAAGTTTTCAAATCGTCTTCCTCACTCCCAGTAGGTATTCTCATGTTTCACTGTTTATGTGAGCTTGCATGGTTAGGCCTATTTTCCCCACGCGATAATTTAGGTCTTTCACGTTTTCTCGGCTCAGTATTTCGTGAGTTAGATTTTTGTAAATCTATTACCATGTACATTAGTTTACTTTTGCGATTGGAGTTTGATTATTCATGGTTTTTTATTAATTTTCAGTATAAGTGCAGATTTTGCATGTTGGTTACTCTTTAGCCTAGGTAATTGTAACCTCTGCTACATTTGTGAGTGTTTTGGCTCATTATTTATACTTGCCTTACCTGTTTATGTTAGTTAATTTGTAAGTTCTTTTTGTTTTTGCTACTAGTCAAAAAAAAATAACAGGGTGCCTTTTCATGTTATTTGGGATAGGTCTTCCTTTCGTGTCCTATGTCTTATCGGTTCTTTGAGTGAACTTCTAAGTTCTATAAAAATCTACTTACAATGTAAGTAGGTATGTGACTCTTGTGAAAGTTCTTTACAAAAAGTAAACTAGTTGATGAAATACTTTTAAATTTGACTTGAACAGTCCTTAGATTATGTAGTTTTGGAAAATAAAATATTTAATTTTGATTTTTTGTGCTGTTTATAATAAAACATTCATTATTTAATGTAGTTATTTGCACTCAGACTCTGAATAGTTCACATGCAATGTGATTTTCATTTTCCTAAATGAATATCAAAGTTTTTTTTAGGTAAATATTTATATTTTGTTTTCCATTTTCTCTATTATATCATTAACTCTAGATATCATCATCAACGTACAGTGCAATGAAATGTTTGAAATTAAGAAACAGAAGTATGTACATACCTTTTAAATTTTCGTAGAATAGTTTGAAACTTATTTTTGTCATATGCCTAATTTCACGTCTTTATCTTTTCACTTCTAGTTTATTTTTAATTCAATTTTCAAATTATTTGTCTTTTATTCATTATCCAAACACCAACATGTCCCACGTAGTGCTCTGTTGTTATTATAGAGGGAGTCTCATGCACAAATTCCAAACATGTTCGCACATGTAAATGACGCAATATTGCTTAGACATTTTGGTAAGCCAAACTACAACAAGATAAACGTATAAATATGATAAACATTTCATATATGCATTTTAAAACACAATTAATTAAGATATAAATATAAAATCTAAATGCAATCTAATTGTTTAGCAAACTAATAAATATAAAGTTAGAAACACTTGCCAAACATTACATACCGCTCAAGGGAACAATGAACTAAGCTTATTTTCTATTTCATACTACAGATCCATACACAGATAGAGGTTTCTTCAGGCTATAACTGAATAGTGCAAAATCTGCTCTTTCTATCGGTTATAAACATGCCATTCAACTTCAAAGTGTCGTTTTACAACACAGCTTTGACTTTGCAAGTGGGTGTGGCTGATCTTAAACTTAGAAATATTATAATGCTGTTTCACACTGGGAGAAATTCTTGGAAGTTTTCTCCCAGCTAATGAGAGACAGCTGGAACTGTACTTTAACCAGCTATGCCATCAGTTTATATTAGCAACTCATAGTTTCTTGTGTAAGACCTCTTAAACTTGAGAATATTAACCACAGTGGCTCACCTGCTACCAAAAACTATGGTTTTAATTGCCGTTTCATATTTTTTTAAATAAAGGAATAGAATTTAGATAATATAAAACCTTAAATTATAATGTACTTGATAATTTTAATAATTTATTAAAATACGTTTACAGAAAAGTGCTTCAATTAAATTTTGAATTTAACTCTCATGACATGTGCAGAAAGGGGTTTAAAGGGTGAGCTGGTCAGAGGGTTAGGTGTCTTTATTTTCTAAGCTCCTTTAGTGGTTTTCTACATTAGGTGTTGCTTATTGTTTTCTGTATTAAGTCAAATTTCATAATTTTTGCATATTTGTTATTATTCTGTACTTGATAGACTCTACCAATTTCCAGGTTTTGTTAGTTTATTAGTAATGTATACTTTCTCTTAGTATGTCTACTTTATGTCTTTTTGGCTACACTTCACGACCATTACATGGGTTCTGTTGGAAGGTTTCTGCCTTCAGTTCTGCTTCCCCCTATCCATTTACCTTACCTCCTCCTCAGAATCAAACCTCTCCTGGTCATCTTGCCTTGTCCTACTTCTTTCTTTGGGGGTTTCCCCCAGGGTTCTGGTTGACCAAATCACCAAGATGGATACTTCTCTTCATATTCCTACTGCTCTAGTGTCTTGTCATTTTCTTTGGTTCATTCACAAGGGTCGTGCCTTTCAGTTCTGGGTGCAGCCATTCTGTCCTTTTTTTGGGGGCTCTATGTGTTTTGTCAAGCGGTACACGTTTTTGCCAACAATGTTCACTTTTCATAGATGACTGGCTCCTACTGTTCTTCCCCACATGACAAGTCAGTCTATTGTGCCTGCTTACTTCTTCAGAAAGCAAATTGGGTGGGATTTTTCTGTTCAAGTTGGACATGTCCATTCCTACCCCCACTCAATATCTTATTCAGTTGGGAGTTCTTCTTCAATTTCCATCCTCATTGAATCCAGCCTTCTCCAGCTCGGGGATGTGGAGTGGGCAGTCTTGATAACCATACCTTTTCTTTTTCTCATTGCATGAAGGGTTTTTCTCTCTTTTGGAGATGTAGGCTTCCTTGAAAGCTCTCATTCCCTTGAGTCGAGCTCACATATGTTCCCTTGTGGACACTTCTCAACCAATGGACCTTCTCCTACAATCCCTTGGACCATCCCATTACCATTTTCTCTGTGTTCAGGACCAACCTTGCTTAGTGGCTTGACAGAGTACTGACCATGGTGTGGGTACCCATTCCTCCACCTTGTCCAGAGTCTCACCTATTTCCCGATGCTACCTTGATGAGTTGGAGTTTTCTTCTATTCCCAAGAGATTTCCTGTCAGTGGTCCATCAAGGTGGCTATTCTCCATTTTTGACATCCCAGAGGTTTTGGCAGCTTGTCGGGTTATGTATCGTCTCCTCCCACTCCTTTGGGGGTGGGTGTCTGGCTATGGTTCATTCCATCTATTCCACTGTTGTCAGCTATATCACCTGGCATCACACTTCCATTCAGGGTCTTTTCCCTTATCCATACCACTCCTTGTCGTGCTCTGGTTGTTGCTCCATATTGGCCAGGTCAGGTGGATTCCCTCTGCTCTGGTCCTTACTGGAGCAGCAGCCCTGCCCTTACCTCTGTCCTGGTTGCTTCTCAGACTACTGCAATTGGATGTCACTGATCTCAAAGTCACCAACCTTCTTCTTCTCGCATAGCTTTCGTCCAGTCCCATGCTTTGGATCAGGGTCTTTCCCCTTGTGTATCATCTTTCATTTTCCAATTCACTTTTCTCCTTGTCTGTTCACCAGAGATGGTGGTCTACCTTTAGACTTTGGCTTCTGTCCATTAAGTCCTTTTGTTCTTCATCTGACCCAGATCTTCACCTGGTTGTTTGACCAGGGCTTGTCTGTGTCAACAGATGCTCATTTTAGGGCTGCCCTTTTGAACACCTTCCATTTCTCCCATTTTCAGAAAGCCTCCTTCCCTGTTATTTCCCTCCTTTTCTGTTCCTTTCATCTGTTCCATTTGCCAAGTGCCTTTGTTCTTCTGGATTTGGATCTCAGTGTTGTTCTTCATGCCCTGTCCAGTTCATCCTTGGAAGCCATTGTAATGTGTTCCTTGTACCATCCCATCCTTTCCTTCAGCCATTATCATTCCGATGTTTATGCCATTAATATTTCCCTCTTACTTTCCATTCCTCCTTTTTTTCTCCTATTTCTTTACCTACCATTTCCAACTTGTACTCCCCTTTGGATCCAAATTTACTTATTTGTCCAGTTTGTACCCTAATATGTTATGTGGCTCATCCTGCCTCCTTTTATGGTTCTCGTTCCTGTCTGTTTATTCATGGTATCCCTCTGTTTCCTGTGATCTTTCGCCTGTTACCCTCCATGGTTAATTTCGTCAATTCTTATGATTTGCATATTCTGACTGGTCTGTGGTAGATCACTGTCTGTTCACTGTTTCTTTGCACCAAATTCGTCATCTGACCGTGTCTTTGGCAACTCAAATCCAATGACCTTTGGAGGAGATCGTTCAAGCCATTATGTGGTCACCTTCTAATATGTTCATCACACATTCTCTGCATAACCTGGCTGTGACTTCCTCGGGCAGGTATCGTCGTTCTCCTGGGGTGTTTCTGTAAGACCACTAGCAGCTTGCCTGGTGGTATGTGTATAATTTTGTTTTTATCAAATGCTATTTTTTTGTATATGTTAAGAACATTCACTGATAGACTTCATGAGTAAAACAGATAGGGATTTTTATCTATCCCCACTGAACTGTGATTCTTATAATCAGGGTTTTCTGCTTTTCAAAATAGGGTAATGCCTACACCCATTGCACTGTTGTTCCTCCAGACTCCCCACCATGAATCTCCCCCCTCTCTCTCTCTTATAGTGGAGCACAGGAGTCTTTACTACTTCCAGTTCCCAGTCATTGGAGTGGTGGACTGAGTGTAGTTTGTACGACCAACACAAATCAAAATTTATAAATCATGAGTACCCACTCAGTGAGAAGAGGGCTATCATTGTTATAATCATTGTAGTACCAAACAATGACGAGGAGCTTCTTCTCCTGCCAAGATGGACTTCACTTGACCATATCTTAAGTATCCAAGGTGCTTTCCCCTGGTTTTGCAAGGGCACACTGCACTTGTTGATTCTATATCTCATGCAATGTGCTTCCACTGGATGTTTCTGCCCAGTTGGAGTGTGCTTGGCATGATCTGTCATATTCCAAGTTGCTTTCCCTAGATATTTTTTGCCCAGGTGGACAGCTCTTGTTGATCTCATAGTCTTCTGCAAGGTGCTTCCACTGGATGTTTTCTGCTCGGATGGAACGTGCTTAACATAATCTGTCATATCCCAAGATGCTTCCTCAGGATGTTTTCTGCCCAAGTGGACAACACTTGGTCTTCAGCCCTAGCCACTTAGTCATTTCATCTTTCTCAGGCACCTTATTATGGCTCACTATCAATACGTTTGTTACTATATCTTGCTACTCTTGTGGACAGAATATCACCTATATATTAACAATGAAAGGGTTCAGACAACCCACATTATCACTCTTTTATCTGTAGATGATTTTTCACCTCATATCACGTTTTCAAGATGCTTCTCCTGGATGTTGTTGCCCCAGGAGGACTGCACTTGTTGATCATACAGTTTCTTCTACTAGGCACTTCCACTGCATATTTTCTGCCAGGATGGACCACACCTGTTTTACTCTTATGTTAACCAAGGCATTGCCCTTGGCACATATATACCCCTCAGGTGTTCTTTCCCTTCATGATTTTATATACCGAAGCTTCCAAGGTGGTTGCTTTCTGCTTCCTTGGTGACTTGTGCACCCTCCACCTATAATTGTGGGATTCTCTGGGTAAGTGGAGGTAAGACCATTTCAGAAGTTAACATTTTCTTTCACTGAAAATGTATTTCTGATAGGTACTTAGCTCCTCTCACCCACTTCCCACCCTTCCTCCCCACTGATGTAATGGTGTATCTGATGTGTAACTGCCAATTCTCAAAAGTGAAGTTTGTTCTAGAACAGTAGAAGTAGCTAGCTGTGCCAGTATAGATGCTGCAACATGAATGGTGGAGATTGATCACATGATCAGTACATTAAAAGAAATGGCATAAATTGAGAGGTATAAAAGACTGCTGCACTTTTAGTAGGTAAGTACCTTTCAGAAATACATTTTCAGTGTAAGAAAATGTTCAATTTTGGCATTAACTTTGCAATAACAACAACAAAATTTGTGTTTGAAAATAAAGCTTGAAGGCCTGTTTTTCATTAACTATGTTCAGTCTGTGTGAATTAAATTTAGCATGCAGTCTAACATTTAAAAAACTTTCCTAAATACAGTAAATTTATCTATGCAATATAAATATTGAATAATATTTCAAAAATTATGTTTCCAAATAAGCTTGTAATGAGAAACTTTGTTAGATAGTGTTCAAACATAGTAACTACTATCTCCTTAGCAGAGATTTTGAAGAAAAACATTGTTAAAGTAATAATTAGATAGAGATTGGATGCTACTGTTAATATGTTTTATGAAGAAAGATACTGTAAAGAAAATTGTTTATCTTAAAACTAAGTTAGTATCTATTTAGATAGCTATTATAGTTGTAATTTCTTAGAATTAGGGCTTTTGTAATAAAATATAATATACAGTATTGAGTACATTATATTAACACAATTTTGATTATGTAAATCAGCAAATCACATGACAATGACAGCAGTATAGAATTATGGTGGAATGGAATGTATCAGTACTGCAACTTAATATTGTATGGTGTTTCTTCAAAAATTGATCACTTTTGGGAAAAGCATGTAACAGCAGTTTCTGATTTAAAATATTCATATGCATGGATCATAAAATTGTTTTCAAGTTGAGGAATTTGAATTTTAAAGATGAAGATGTCATTGGTTAAACAAATATGCAGAGACCTGCAACAAGTCATACATCAGATGTGGTAAGCAAAGTGCTATATTTCGTAATGGTTGAGAATTCACAAGCACCCAGGTCAGTGGTAAAAGCTGTTTATATGCCCCACACAACAGCATAGAACATAATCACGGACCTCCATCTGGAAATGAGGCCAACCGAATACAAGTTAACCAAGATGAGGCTTCCAGTCATACCTCCAATTCAACTGTCACATACTTCAAGCAGCTGAAGCATATGAAGACAAGTCAAGTTGCGAGATGAAGCACTTGAATGATTGAACTGTTGAAACAGGTACTGGGAAGCTGTTGTTTTTTACATCTACAACTGAGGAAAGCCTGCAGGGAGGGGTGGTGTGCTAAGGGCATCACAGTCTCATGATGGAGGCATTTGCAATGAAAATTATACTCCAGGGCTATAGTCAAGATACATTGTCATTAGGTAGAGTATAAGCAAATGTAATGATGTGGTTAGGCTCTCGAAATGGTTTTAATATAATGTACTCAACCCTCTGAGTGTGTGTGTTTATATATATATATATATATATATTAATTTTATACATATAATCTTGGTTATTAATCTGATTTCTTATTATAAACTTTTATATGGCAGGGCTTAAAACAATACAAATGAACTGACAAAAAAAAACATACTGTTGGATGTTGATGAGCAGAAGATCATCCTAAGAAAATGAGTTCAGTACACCCAAAACTCTGCCAATTTTTGTTATTGACTTGTTGGTACATCACTATAAGTTCTGTTGAAAGAATTACTGAGGACCAGGATCCTCATTGTGAAGATTCAGACAAAGATGATCCATCCTGTATTATTGAAGATGTTAGTCATTTTCCTGGACATTGGCCTTCAAGTTACTGTAAAGTCAAGAATGTAGCATTCCATGTAGGAGAGAAATCTCTGAAAGTTAAAAAGTCAACCATCTTGCATCTTGACCAGTGCTTTGGAATTAAGGACATCTGGACTTTTGACTTGTTTAAGAACAAGTTTATGAACAAACTGGACTGTGATCAGGTTTTTGAAAGAGGATATTTTGTCACAATGTATTACTACCATGGTAGCAACTACTTTCATCTACACTATGACACAGTACTACCATTGTATGTAGCTCTTCATTGTGACAGCAATAACAAAGAGCTAGCTGATGAGGATATTGTGATTTTACCAGCTATAGAGTTAACACGAGGTCAGGTGAGATACTTTCTCAAGTCATCTTCTTTGAGCTCTAAATAAGATTGCTTTATTGGCTGAGTATAAAGTCACTTTAATGGCTTACTATGATAACAAAGCAGATAAGTGGTTTTCACATCCCCTTGGCTTGTGCAAGGATAAGGTCTTTACAGTACTTTTCATAACAAAGGAGCAGAGGAGGACTATCAGAATAAATCTGTCTTTAAATATTACAAATATTATGTGAAACTTTATTTGTTTTTTCTTGTAATAGTGGACAAAAACTAGAAGCTGTGTGAACTTGTATGTTATAGTAGGTGCATGGTTAAGTTACCTGGTTTATATTTTGGGTAAGTGTTAGTTTGGTGATTTAGATAATTAGAGATAATGAAAATTAGCTCTGAGAACCTAGATCCAAACTTTTTCTTAAGCAGAGTTTTTTTTTTGAAAAGTTTAGTGATGATGATGTGTGTGTGCTAAGTTGGAGTCCAGTAACTATGTGGTTAGGATAAAGAAACTGAACAGGACAACATTAAATATTACACAGAATAAAGATTTTTATAAATTTATTGAAGGCACCAAGTCATACTTAAAAAGCTTCTTCATATTTTGGTGTATCAGGAAGGAGACAGCAGTGAAATGTACTATTTCAATGTTTATATACTTTTCCTATCTAGTGCATGATGCAAAACTTTCATCTAACAATTAGCATAAGTGCTGTTGCTACCTGCTTATCTCTCTTTTAAAATACATCTCCAGAAATATATTTTTCCACCCCTGGACCAGAATCTCTATATAAAGTTAACTTTAAATTCTTAAATATTTCTAATTTGTTTGAATCAAGTTTATATTTATTATTGAAATACTATATCAATTTAACATTTTTTCCAATTAACACTATTTGAAAGAGGATTGTTCACCTCATTGTCAGCAATGTCGATCCATTACTTTACCATATTTCTTTAGCTGGTTTATGTTGAATAAGTTTAAATTTTCTATACGTTTGACCCATATATTTTAAACCACATTTATAAAAGATTTTTTAAGTACCACATTTATCTATTAAGAAGATTTTTTATCTTTAACACTAACGTAAAATGACTAAGTTTGACATAGAGTAAAATTCTTACACAACAGATAATATATGTAGAAAACATTTAAAGCTTTTCAGGTAAGGCCTGGTTCCACCAATAAAGTTTTGAGTCTTAATATTGTTGTAGTAAGTTTTCTTTAAATTTTGTACACAAGGCTAGTTCCAATTTGATTTTAATTTGTGGTTAAGTTTACTTAGCCCTATAATGAGATTTGATTTAGTAGTTTGGTTGTATTCCAAGAGTGGGGAAATATATTTAGCCAAGCCAAATATAATTAAGTTCACTATTATTTATAACTTTAATACCCTATAAGGATATTCATTTGTACTGTATTCTGGTAACTATGCATTTGTGTTATCAAGTGTAATATTGGTTTAAAAAATAAAAAATACAAGAAATAGGAACATGAGTGCTGTGGTAGAAAATGGCATAATACACTTGATAGAGTGGAGTATCGAGCATTTAAAACTCATTTATATACTTCCATAGGCTTTAAATCACAGAGTTGGTAATATACAGGAAAGCCATATAGCCTTTCTTAATAAACAAACATCATGTGTATTTAATCGCATAGTAGAATAGTGCATTATGCCTACAGTACTTCCACCCAACTTAAAATGATTAATTAGACATTTATACAAGCACAGAAGAAGAATGCTCAACAGGTCATGGATTAGGTTAAATCAAAAATATGTATTAAAAAATTATTATCTTTTAGAATCTAGAGTATACTTGACTTGCCTACCTGTTTTGGCCTCTTTCTTCTCATATGCCTTATGAACAAGATTTTTGACGTGTTAACTAAACTTATGCTTAATAACAATATTCATCTTGACTTAATTTAAGCAGAAACCCACATTGTTATACATAGAACTGACCATAAAAAATAAAGTGGAGTGTATGGGTCTTGTTGACTATAACATAAAGCAAAAATGGTATCATTATTTGTTTAAAAAATGTAGTTGTTTAACAGATAATGCTTACTTAATGAATTAAAGTGACTCTTCTAGAAAATTTGAAAGTTTAAGGAAAATGTACTTCTGTGAGAATCTTTAGTGGTATGTGGACTAGTGATTTGAATCTTGCACTAAAAATTCCAAATTCTTAGCTCCAAAATAAGTAGTCAAGCACAAAAGTTTTCCACCATGGCCATGTATTTGTAATATAATATTTAAACTCTATAAGATTTAAAATGAAGATTCTTGTATATGCATTGATATTTGGACCCTTATTGTGGAATATCACTGACCTCCTAATTGAGTTGATTTTCAGATTTACTTGAGAAATTAAGTATATATTACAAAATGATTATTGTGAAGTTATTAATACAAGAAATTTTGTACATTTTTTATTTTGTTAGAATATAGACTGGGAAACAAAAGCTTTCATGGATCCAAAAATGTACTGGATGGATGTATTGCAGGTAGAAAAAGTTTTCTTTTGCATTTTGAATGTTAAGCTGTACTTAGTACTAGTGTAACTAGCATTTTTTTCTGAAAACAGAGATTCCATCATGATGTACTGCACTTTCAACTGACATTCTGAAAAGAGGTAAGTCGTAAGATGTATGTGTTACGTCTCCGTTTGTTAATTAACTTTCCGTAACTTCGTTCCGACGAAACTTAAGCGACACAAGTTGTTTCTTAATAAAACTGGTTTATTATTTCCGAATACAACTTTACCAATACGCTCAACTTCAACAATCGCGCTAAACAAACGCTGTAACGTCTCTCGTGCTCTCTGAACTGCAGTTCAATTACTCACTATCTACACACACATTACATTCCCCTCTTTTATATACCAGCCTACCCTA
>NW_013665645.1:1361830-1363361 GCF_000517525.1 Limulus polyphemus | reverse complement strand
TGACTCGATGACGCAACATATGTAAGATTCAAAAGCATCAATGCACACATGTTTAACAATCATAAAGTCTATTTTTAAAAGCATTTTTGGTTTGCTTTTAACATCTTTAGCACATAGTTTTACTATTTAGGTGTATTTTGTAACAGAGTTGGTTATCATTAGATCCACAATTTTGATATTTGTTTTTAAGACTTATTTGGCTTATAAATTTTGTACAATGAATCAAATAATATTGGAGGTTAGAAGGGTGCAACTCTTTATACGTTGCAATGTGTGGAAATAGGCCATTTAATATTTCAGTTTCATCTTTCAAAAGCATTTAGCCAGTAATGCAACATGTGGAAAGTATTGGTTGTGTGCTATTAACAATTATACCTGTAACAAACAATAAGTAAGTATTAAATACAGCAATATGGGTAGTGTGAAACAAATGTATGTAGACAGAAAGAAAATTTAAATTGACATAACTTTTTTTTATTCCATGAGTTCAAATCAAAGTCCAGCTGCATTAACCACAATTTTACATTGCCTAGATTAGTGATCATTCTTATCTTCAATGGGAGATATATTAACTCCTAGTTCATTTCAATTTGTACAAACTTTTGCACAACCTTTTCACTTGGATATGAACCACACCCCAGAGGAAAGATGATACAGAAGCCTTGCCAGGCAAGTACAAGCCCCTCTGAATGACCACTGTAATATGTAACTTTGGCCTGAAACAGTGATTAGTATAAGTTCATGATTCTCCACAACCTGTTCAAGAAGGTACTATCTAAACAGAGAACTCTTGCTGAAAAAAAATTCTAAAAATGTTTTAAATAAAGATGTAGTCAATCTGAGTTGTAGAAGGGTATATTATAGCAGTTTTATTTCAGGGCCTTTGTAAGCCTAAACCTCAAAAATTTAATTTGATCGTCCAAACAGAAGTATCTAACTATAAATAGTCCTAGTTTCCAAGACAATAACTTGCCTACCCTCACAAATTAGCTATCATCCTCAGTATGTCTGCCAAAGAGATTACATGCCAATTGCCTTGAAACAACTCCTACTTAATTTCACATGAATTGTACCACTGCATGATGGCATTATCATGTAACAAAAGCTCTCCACCAATAAAAGGGTGACACACCTCCATGCTCACTAACACCCCTATGCACTTGCACTTGGCAATGTAGAGCACAGATGCTTAAATTTCATGTTTGTGTTTAGTTTATTGAGATTTGCTTCATTAACAAAACTGGATTTTGTTTCAAAAGCTTTCAAACTGTTATCATGGATTCTCAATTGATTTATACTTAATCTTGAGTGTGGAACATTGTTCACACTTAGGGCTTCTTTTACTGTGGTCTTTGGAGGCTTATTAACTGTCAGGGTCACTTCAGCTATTGTTCAACGTGTTTTGGATTACCTCAGGGTCACGGGTGAAAGGCCATGTTATCTCGTTGTTCACTCGCATTCAAAATTGTATTGAACTACTATTTCATGAATTTATGTCAATAAGTTTAGTATCAAACTGTAGATTATAATT
>NW_013665645.1:1356838-1361297 GCF_000517525.1 Limulus polyphemus | reverse complement strand
CATACACTTACTTCTATATATGACATGAATAACCAATCAGAAACTCAGAATGTCCCCTAGTGGTTTTCTCAGCCTTTCTCATGTGGCTAGCGCCATTCCTTTCTTTTGAACCAAGATTACATACACTTACTTCTATATATGACATGAATAACCAATCAGAAACTCAGAATGTCCCACTAGTGGTTTTCTCAGCCTTTCTGATGTGGCTAGCGCCATTCCTTTCTTTTGAACCAAGATTTCAACGAGGTAGGTTGTGTCTTTAGTGTGCTCGAAATGTAATATTTTTTTACAGTAAAATACATGTTAGTTACTAAGCTTCATAAATTATAGTTGAATTCTATGGTATTGATGTAGTAATTTATGATTTTTTAGTTATTCAAATATATATATATAAAATCTAAAAAATATTTTGTTTTATATCCTCCAAGTGCAAAATTTTTAAAGGCTTAACAACCTACATCAACCAGCAACCTAGTACAAAGGTCGTAACTAGAAGAGATAATTGTTTGCTTTACTTCTTTATTTACTGTTCTATGTTTTAGGAAAAATATCTTTAAGAACTTATTTCAAAATAGCAATAATGTATAATAATTGAAATGTGACTGTATTTTACAAAATACTAGTTGACTAAAACACAGCCAAGACAAGTTACTTTGCCCAGACCAAAGGTCAGTTTTATGTTATTTGATACGGTAACATGAGTGCACGTGAGCTGCGTCATTCTAACTTATGTATTGTTAGCCAGGCACGGGTGAAAGGACAATATTGTTACGCCTCTGGACGTTTATTAATTTCCCGTATCATTTCTTTCGGATGAAACTTTAGCGATCCAAACGTCATTTTATCAAAATTAATTACAATCTTCCTTGGTAGTATGTAATCCAACCCTAGTATACATTGGTCTTCAATATCAGCCAAGTATACTTTGTGTCTGTCCTTTATACCCATGAGCTCAATAGTTACCCATACTGGTCCCCACAACCTTGCAGAATGTCCTGTTACACCACAGAGCTTCTGTACAGGTTCTGGTACTCCTTTGTGATCCAGCATCTTGATACTTACAAGGGTTTGCTGAGATGCAGAATCTATGACAAAGGTGCACTTTTGGCCATCCAGCTTTCCTGTCACATAGACCCTATGTGTGCTTGGCATTTTACACCTAGCTGTTGGGACTTTCACGGTGGGGGTTGGTGGGCATACCTCAACTCCAACCACTACTGGTTTCCCTGAGGAATTTATTGGTAATATTCTTATTACACTGGCTCCTCATATGTCCTTGCTCTCCACAGTTCCAACAACCTTCCTGGGTAGCAGCCTTTCCTGCAGTGGCATCTTCCCTGTGTTGAAGTTGCCAGCATTGAGCTCTCTTGTGCCCAGGTTTATTACGGTGCCAGCAAAGTCCCTCAAACCTCTCTGAAAGGTGATCTTTTCTGGCCTTGAATCCAGATGACTGTACCAATCTTGGTACCTCTGTGCTGGACTTAACGTAGGATTCAAATTCGAGAGCTCTGGCCATTGCATCCTGCATAGTAGAGGGGTGTGTTTGCTTTACTTGTATCTTTAGTTGTGGACTGTCCAAGGCATCTACAAACTGATCCCTCAGCAACAACTTGAGGAGATTAGGTGGCACAGTTGGGTAGGCCTTGTGTGCCATACTTTTCAAGTCCTGTGCCAGCTCTTGCAGGCTCTCCCCTTTAGCACAGACTATCGTCCTAAACCTAGCCCTGTAGACTTCAGACTGATTTTGGGTTCCATACCTGAGTTCTAGAGCCGCTACCAGTGCTCTATAGTTGTGCCTGTCGTCTGCTGACAACTGTCCAAGTATTTCCAGTGGTTGTCCCTTCAGGCTTGTTGCCAGGTACACAGCTTGCTGTTCCTCTGTCCATCCATTCATTTCTGCCAGGAGCTCAAATTATGCTCTATATGCTTCCCACAGTGCCTTCCCATCGAATTCCTGTGGCTTTCTTCGTACTAGATCACCCTTATTGCTGACATTCATATCTGGGATGTGACTTCTAACAGGACTGAAGATGTCTGCATTAGGGTCTAGCTGTGGGGTCTGGAAGGGGCTTCCCATTGCCTGAGGCTGATTAGGTCGATGGCTAATATATCCTCCTTGTGTAAAATACAGAAAATCATCCTTTAATGTATTTAAGTCACTTTGAAATTTGCTAATGTTTTACATTTGTACTTCTTGCCATTGCTGTTGACTTTCCTGTAGTTGCTGTTGACTATCCTGCAACTGTTGGATACTTTCTTCCTGTTTCCTTTCTTGTTCCAGTTGCCACTGCTGTAATCTCTCTTGTTGTTTCTTTTCTCGTACTTCTTGTTTCTTTTCTTTTTCCTCCAACAACTGCTGTAATCTCTCTTGTTTATTTTGCTGTTTGAGCTGCCATTGTTGCAGGTTTTCTTGCCACTGCTGTAATCTTTCTTCTTGTTTCTTTTCTCGTTCTTCTTGTTTCTTTTCTTTTTCCTCTAACAACTGCTGTAATTTCTTTTCTTGTTTATTTTCTCGTTCTTGTTTCTTTTCGCTTTCCTCCAACAACTGCTGTAATCTCTCTTCTTGTTTCTTTTGCTGTTCTTGTATTGCTGCCATCAAATCTGCTAAGCTGTAGTTTGATTTGCCGCTTCTCGTTGCTATCTTCTTTTTTTTTGTCTCACTCTCTGACACCAATTTGTTACGGCTCTGGTCGTTTTTTAATTTCCTGTATAATTTCTTTCGGATGAAACTTTAGCGATACAAGTCCTTTCTTAAATAAAACTAGTTTATTCTTTCTTAATTCAACTTTGTAATACACTTAATTTCCACAGTCACTTTAAGCACATGCTATAATTCACAATGATTCACGCACTTACTTACGGTCACTACCTCGCTTGACCCAATTGACCATCTTTATTTCTGCCTGTCTGCAATTCAATTCCGATTAATTTGCCTCACGTTATCGGGCGCACTTATATACAGGAATAGAGGTCGCCTAGCACATACTGGATTATTCGTGATATTCCCCGATTCTTCTAGAATATAATGACATGTTACCAGAGTCACGTGACTACCGCTGTCGTAACAATATAATAAAAATAAATATATATAAATGTATAATGTTATGAGATTTAAACTATTTCATCTAAACATTTATGTTTTGGTGATATAATTTGTGTTCATTCTAGAATGAAAGAGGTATCATTTATTTTCATTTCTTAATTTTTTATGGTGGTTTCGAGATCGCTCAAATCTACCGAACCTGTACAGAGATTAATTACTGAAAATAACAGATAAAATGTAAAGTTTTTATTAAGAAACATTTGATAACTATCCGGACATTATAAAGATTTCACATTTCTGATTCATAAAAGTATTTTTAATCTTAAAATAAAAATTACTTTACATGATAGATAGGCAAGATGTGAAAAGAAAAAAAAAGGCATGAGAGAAACATTGTTTTGCAAATCTTACGACTTAATAAAAGAATTGGATATTTTGCATCTGAAAGCATTGTAATGTTTACTGATAATCTGTCAAATTTCGTTAACATTCGCCTACTGATTTAAAAGGTATAACATGAAAACTATAGCAAGCACAAAATGGTTATGAGGTCATCACATAGACCAACCCCAGATGTATTTCTGATAGATACTCACCTCTCTCACAAAATACCTTTTCTAGACTAGCACTGCTCTCTATCGGTGCAAATTCTATACACACGCCACTAGCCTTCCACTTCCTGCTTCTACATATCCACATGCGAATTATCATGCAGCAACTCTCCACCAACAGGAGCTCAACACTACTTCTGTTGTAGCCAGCGCCTTTTTCACATCTGCACTTCACTTTTCGATTAGCAGTAGTACTGTATAGACATGCTGGTTTTTGTTCACAGATTTGTTGAAGTTTTACGTTATACTACTGACTTAGCTTTTCTTTACTATTTATTTAAATTTTCATGTTCTGGTATTATGAAAGGTTGCTTTTTTTTTCAAACCTTTCTTACTTTTTCAGGAACCTTTTTTGTTACTATACACAGCGTGGTCACAAGTAAATAGACACTACCTTTTCAGAAAAATTAATTTTTTCAGTCATATTCACATTAATTGTTATATTTATAAGTTAATTAATTTCTAGTAGATGTTCCTTTCGCTTCGTGGAGTTCATTGATCCTTTGGGGCATCGTGAGAATCATCTCGTCAATTTTAGATTGTGCTTTTCGAAGTTGGTTTTTTTGGTTGTTTCTTGACTTGCCGGTCGAGTATGGCCCAGAGGTTTTCGATGGAGTTCATGTCAGGAGATTGGCTCAGCCAGGGCAACTTCTGGATACCATTTTCTTTCAGCCACTTTTGGGTGTTTCTAGCAGTGTGACATGGTGCTCCATCTTCCTGGAACAACATTGTGTTCTTGTCCATGAAATCCGAGGAATAAAGTGGCAAGAGTCTATTCTTCAATATTTCGACGTATTTTGCAAAA
>NW_013665645.1:1348745-1355838 GCF_000517525.1 Limulus polyphemus | reverse complement strand
GACCATTTTCATTTATATAGTGCTCTTTGAACACAAATATTTAGCATAAATCAGTTAAATGACGAAAAATTAGGTGTCTGTTTAATTGTGATCACTCAGTGTATTGTGAATTCCACTCTGTGGCAAGTGGTGCCTGACCAAGTATACTTTTTTGAGAATCTGCACTTTCCATCCTGTGACCATGCTCAATGTCAATTATGTTGTAGTCCTTCCTATCGTGGACCTGATGTACAATTCCAGATGCTGCCAAGTGTTGGTTGTGTCTCTGTTTTAGTGTTATCTATGACTAAACAATTACATCACAGGTTTGGGTTATGCACACTGTAGAGAATAAAAATGGGGTGTTCTATGGGAGTGCTAGTAGTTCTCTCTAGTGGTTTTTGCTTCATAAATATTTTCGTCCTGAACTGTATGCTCCTGAACTAACATGAGTAAAGCAGACAGAGATTGGTGCCCATCTCTGATTTTCTTTGACATTCAGACTGTTCCTACCATGAACCTGATGTACAATTTCACATACTGCCAGGTTTTGGTTGATCAACTCCATTGACTCAGTAGTTCTGCTTTTCAAAATAGGGTATCGCAGTCACCCATTGCACTGTCTCTGGTGATGCAGTACTCAGACTCAACAAAACGTTCCCCCCATTTCTTCTAGTGGAGTATGGGAGTCCTTACCATTTACCAGTTCCTAGTTACTGGGGTGGGGCACCATGGAGGCCTGTCTTCCTGAGTGATGAATCAGACCAATTAGTTAAGAATAGGGTGGTGGCATTCTGCAGGTGTTGCTGGTATATAGCATTTCCTATTGCAGACCTGATTTGCATTTTAAGATGCTGCCAGGTTTTGGTTGTAGCACTATGGCATATTCCTGTCGATATATCTGCCTGATTGTTTTTTCTTACTGTGGCCTTCCTACCATCCTCTGAATGTACAATCCTTGGTGGGTCTGGTTTTGGTTAGAGATGGCCTAGTCGTGATTAGTATCATGTATAAATGGTTTGACGCCCTTCCTACAGTGGATCTGATGTACAATTTCAGATGCCACCAAGTTTTGGTTGAAGCACTCTGTCGTGTCACGAATATCTTCCAGATGTCTATTCCCGGTGGGTCCAGTGTTGGTTGGAGATGGTCCAGCTAAGTAAGTCCTCACATGTGCAGGCCAGTATTCCTCCTCCTACTATAGACTGGATGACAAATGCCCACTGCTGCTAGGTTTTAGACTGTAGATGCACCCCAGGTTTGCAGTCCCTATTCCTAACATCTGTTGGATGTCAGTTGCTAGTTGATCTGGTGTTGGTTGAAGCTGGACACAGCATGTTTTCCCACTTGTTTATGGCCAGATATTCTCTTCCTACTGTGAACTGAAAGTACTATACCCATTGCCGTCGGGTTTTGGACCAGAGATGTCATCCCACCAGGTCTTTCCACCTTCCTGCCATCTGCTGGATGTCGGTTCCCAGCAGATGTGGTGTTGAAAATGTGCACAAGTGGAGGCAGATTGTGGTATGGAAGCTCATCTTCCCTACGAATTCCCATTTCAAAGTGAACAGTTAGGTGATCTTCTACCTACCACGGACCTGATGTACCATTCCAGTTACTGCCTGATGTTGGATGAGGTCGAACTACCACTACAGTCTGTTGTGCCCTAGTCACTCGACACTCAGAAGTTCCATTCATCCACTTTCTGGGAATCCTTCATGTTTTTCCACCTTTTATGTGTGTGACACTGTTATAAAAGAGCAAAGAGTATACCTGGATTAGATGTGGTGCAGTCTCCTGTTGAGGTGTGATGTTTTTTTTTTTGGTTCCACACCTCCTGGTCTCTCTTTGAGCATTTCCTAAAGAGGGATCTTTTTTTTATCAGCTCTCTACCAGTTCAACATGGGATTTTAGCTATTTTGTGAGAGGAGGTAAGATAATGTATCAGAAGTTAACATTTTCCTTGACTCACATCACTATCTAGGCTAGTGGCATGCATTGAAAGTTTGCACCAAAAGAGTGCAGTGCTAGTCGAGAAAAGCTATTTTGTGAGGAAAGGTAAGTATCTATCAGAAATACATTTTCAGTGTAGGAAAATGTTAACATATCTGTTAGCCCATTCTTGGATGTTTTCTGTTGTTCTACCTCCCTTCTTTTATTGTGGCTACTCGGTTGGAGGGACTGACCTTGGGATCTAATCCCTTTCTCATACTTGCGTGCTATATGACATATCTAGTCACTAGGTTTTCACTTCCTGTTCTCTTCCTGTGTGAGAGGATCTTTAATTTTAGAGACTGTGGCATCTCTAAAACCCTCATTCCTTTAGGAAACACCTTCAAGTATCTCCTAAAGTGAACCTTATGGATACAAGATTTTCTTTCTTGGGGTTCTTTTGTGATTTTTTATGAGCCTTTCCTCAATGAACTATCATGGTGACTGGGCCTTGTGCATACTGCTTCCTGAGTTCTCTTAACACCTTTCAAAACAGATCTCTCCCTTTTTCGATGCTTCTCTCTCTCTGTTTGAGAGAGAATTATTTTTTTAATACTAGTCAAGATTTCACTCCATATTGACATGCTTCAATTTCTCACTCTTTGTAGGCATGTTCCCATTCCTGCTTCTACTGAAGATTCACTTTGTCGTTTTCCACTTAGCTTATTTCATTGTATTTTCCTGCTCCAACCATCTTTGTGGCTCATGTTCCAGGCTTTTTGTTTCGGCTGTTAACCATACACTTCTGAGCCCATTCACATTTTTTCAATCTTAGTGATGGACTGCCTCTCTCAGCCAGTTCCAAATTCTGTCAACAGAATAGCCTCTATACCCCCAGATCTTCTGTGGGGTTTACATTCATCTTGGACGATTTGCCACTATTCACAATTCTGGGCTTCCTCTCTTATGGCCATTTAGTCCTCATTCTTAGGCTCTGGCTGTCAATTTCTCAGCCAGATCTTCTTACTCCTATATCTATGCCTCCTCCCCTATTCGTCTCTTCCTTCTAGGTCTTTGGATTTACACACCATCTTGAGCCCTATTATTGATCCCTCTGACTGCCTTAACCTTGGTCTGCTTGATATTTTGACCCCTTTTCCTCTTCCTGTTATCCCCTCTCTCTCTCATACTTCTTTCTTTACAGTTCCATTCTTCATAAAGAGAGATCCTCTCTCTGACCTCATGCATGTAAATTGCCTGATCTGTTGCCTATCAGACCAGACATCCTACTAATGTGGAATTATTCTCATCACATTCTTGTAATTTTATGTTATTTGTCTGTCACTATCTGTGGCAGGTGTTTTGTCATTGGTTCTTCTGCCACCCCTTTCTCCTGGCAGTAATTCTGGCATTAACTTTCTGCCTTTCTTACCAGAATATTTGTCAATGGATTCTCAGTTTCAGCCTTCCTTAGTTGTTGAATGGCTCTGTTCATGGCCTTTCTCCTTTTCTGGTACTAAAATGTGTTTCTTCCCCTGCCCTCTCTGTTCTGTTCTGCCCCTTTGTTTTCCTCAGTTCTCCTCTTCCAACTTCCTTGCTCGACTGAGACCTTCTTAATGAAGTGTTGCAGGATCTTGTGCATGCTTCATGTGAGCTGTTGACTTCATCGCTTTTGTACTGTCTTTCTCTCATAACTTGTTTCCTTATATTTCTCACCTAAGATTACTGTTGTTCCTTTAAATGTTTCTCACATCTTCTTCCATAGTACTTAAATTTTCCTCTTCCTAGACTGATTCTTTCTTCTTCAGATATTGACTGCTTGGAAGGTACACTGTACTTCTCCCTTCTGTCTATTGCCTATTGGACCATTCAAACCTCGCTCGACTCCTGTGTCTTGTTAGGCTGTTCAGTGTGCCATACCACTGACCTCTTTCTTTAGTGGTCCCTATCTTGGGCCCATCTTTTTTCCATGGTCCTTATTCCTTCTTCACTTACAGGATGGGTCTTTTGACTCTTCCTTTGACATGTTTACCTCAGGATGTGTATGTTCGTAGACTATTTCCATTTTCTTTGCATTTGATTTGTCACCTTTTTCATTCTTTTATACCTCATATCAACTGTCCTGGCTCTACATGGGGTGTACCATTAAACCATATATTCAAATTATTTTCTGACCCAGACCATACCTATTCTGTGGACTATCATGGAAAAAGCCAGCACCAGAGAGGTGTTGCTACCCACTTCTCTGGCTTGCATTTGCTGGCTTCTAAAATTAGGGTTTTGCAGTTATCTATTGCACTGTCTCCAGTAAAAGACTTTTCTGGACTGAAGGACCAGTGGGGATCTAGGCACCTCCAGGTCTCTGCATTGTAAAATTTACCCTCTTCTTGGAGTGGAGTACAGGAGACCCTTGTCACTTATCAGTTCCTAGCCATAGGGGTGGTGGACCATGGAGAATCTTCACCAATTGGGACCTGACTACTGGGGCTAGAACAAGCAATGCCAATATGGTGAAGCAGTGGTGTAGTGTGGGTTACCTCACATATAACTGTACATGTGCTCTACTCCTGTAGCCAAAGCCTGTTCAGTAGAATTGAGGTGTGTATACACTACATATGGACTGATGCTACATAATACAGTGTCCTTCTCCTGCAGATAGTCTATCTCATAAAATCTGTTCAGTTTAGTGTAGGTGAGCACTCACTATACAAAACCAGTGAAAATCTATACCTTACATGTTTTCCTTCTGTAGCCACTGTCTGTTTAGTAGAGTCAAGATGACAACACTCAATACTGGTCCTTATGACATAACAAATGTGCCCCCCTCCCACATCTGGTGTAAATACTGTAGAGTCTGATAATAGAGTTGAGGTGAGCAGTCCATACACACCTGTGATGAATCCTCACACTCACAACTGGTGTTGGGCTTATAGAAACTGATGGTCAAGTTGAGCTATATAAGAATCCCTACTATATAAATAAAGTGCTCTCTTCCTGTAGCTGGATTCAGTCCTGTCAAGTCTGATGGTAGAGTTGAAGTGAGCTCACAAGGTACAGTCTGAATGAGCCCCAACCACACTACCCATTGGCTATCTGATGACTTGTGTGCAAGTACTTGGCCAACTATGTACCAATTCCACTCATTTTTGTGACACACACATTTGGCTTCTATGCCTCTTCCTTTTGCTATGTGAGTGAAGAGTATATCCTGGACGAAAAGATATGCTGTCTCCTACAGGTGTACCCCTATGGAGCCCCTGCCATTGGGTGTCACACCCCATGGACATCATCTAGGTAAATTATACACCAGTCCCTCTAACATATCAATGTGGGATTCTAGCTAATCTGTGCATGGAGGTAAGTATTGTCTCGGAAGTTCACATTTTCCTGACCTGAAAATGTATATCTGATAGATACTCACCTCCATACATGTTCTCACCCTTTATTGCCTTGTTAGAGAATGAGGATTATTGTGTATGAATTTAGAGGGAGGATTCCTTCAAGGAAGTGTGTTGCATTCCTCTTGGTGGAGGGTTTTTCTGTATGATACGTTATCATGTAGAAGCACAAATTCACTTGAACACATGTTAATATAAGTGGGAATTTTCACAAGGCTGGTAGCATGCAAGTCTCTCGGGCAAATATGCATGACTTCAATACGAAAACAGCTATCTGTGAGTATCTATCAGAAATACTTTTTCAGGTAAGGAAAACGTTAACTTTAATAATCATCTCTTTCGACAACATGCAAAATTTATGACACTTAAGCAGAAAACTTTATTAGCACAAAGACTAAAGTTGGGGAATTGATGGAATTTGATAATTTATTAAACTTTGGGCTCATTAACCACTTGCATTCAACTAATTGATTATTCTCACATGATACTTGGATAACTGGAATAATCAAAAATAGTAATAATCAGAAACACTAATTTCAATTACTTTATTATATTCATGAGTCAGACACACTTGAATAAACTGATCAACCTTCAATTAATTCAATATAATAATGAGAACTCTTTGTGGTGATATTTTGATTATTTAGGTAGTTGCAATAATCGGAAACACTAATTTTAATTAATCAATTATCTTGATTAATTTAATTAGTGTTTATAGGCAATCAATTATATTGTTTAATCAAGTTAATCACCCAGTTCTGACAAAACTTTTAATAGTCAGTAAAGTAAAACTAAATGAAAAATGGAATATTAAACATTTACAGTAAACTCTTGTCAAAAATGCAGTGAAATAAAATGAGAATATATTCAAAATTATAAACACTAAACAGAATACACTGTGTGTAAGCTCAACAGTCTAAAACTTTAAGTAATGAATCAAATAACAAACTTAGTAAAATAAGTAAAGGAAAATAAAAAAATAATGTCAGCTTTTTACCTACATGTCATCAGATGAAAAAACCAAAACATAGCCTCCATAAAATCAAAAGGTGATACAGGTTGCAATTTAAAATGTGGCAAACAGGATAAACCTAATAAAACCAAAATACAAATTGTAAATATTTCCTTTCTGCTGGATTGCCTGTACAGCTTTCAGGCACTACTGTTTGGATGAAAACAACATCAGAAATGACACAAGTAAATAGGTAATCACAAGTGGAATCAGCAGAAATGCGTGTTTTAGCTATAATTCATATCCTAATCATACTTCACGTTGTAAACATATAAATACACAGTATAATGTATTTGAAGTACAATGGATGGCTGCAAAATTACAAGATTTTTTGTCACTATAATGTAAACATTTGTTACATAACAACACGAACCAATACATATTGTTGCATCAGCGAGGTCACGTGACTAGTATCACGCCACGTCCTTCTAGAAATATCCTGTTCCCTCATGAATGCTCTAGCGTTTACTAGATATGTGTTAGTCTTGTATATATAAGACGGTCACAACGTGACCGAACAGAGTGTGTAATTGAACTAAGTATTGTTGAGTCGAGCACGTGAGACGTATGTTGAGAATTATAGTGTTTGTTATAGCGCGACTGTTGAAATTAAGTGTATCACAAAGTTATATTCAGAAAGAATAAACCAGTTTTATTTAAGAAAGGACTTGTGTCGATAAAGTTTCGTCGGAACGAATTTACGGAAAACTAACAAACGAACGGAGGCATAACAAATTGGTGTCAGAAAGTGGGATAAAAAAAATGGAAACGA
>NW_013665645.1:1343191-1347941 GCF_000517525.1 Limulus polyphemus | reverse complement strand
TGTGTCACCTGAAAAAGCCACTGTCAAAGAAGAAACTCTACTCAGTTTTGAGAAGGGAAACGATGAAGCTTTGATGAAGTTACTACAACTGATGTGACTGTTACCGACGATAGGACAATTCCTGATGAAGCAGATGAACTCCACATGAAGCAGAAGCCAACAAGGCGGAGACCAATACGGAAGAAGATACGTCCCGTAAAATTAAGAGACTTTGTTGAATTGTAATTTTGTGTTTGTAATTCTGTACATTTAATTAAGTTATTGTTAATTGTTATTGGTTTATTGTAAGTGGCTATTGTTCGTGACGAACAATACTAAGGAGGGGGCAGTGTTGCGTCAGCGAGGTCACGTGACTAGTATCACGCCACCTCCTTTTAGAAATATCCTGTTCCTTCGTGAATTGTCGGGAGACTACTAGATTGGGGGTAGTCTGGTATATATAAGACCGGCCACGAAGCGATGGGGAGGTAATGAGTAATTGAATGTATGCTGACAGAATATTGTTGGCCACGTGAGACGTTTGTTATAGAGCGATTGTTGAAATTAAGTGTATCGGTAAAGTTGTATTCAGAAAGAATAAACCAGTTTTATTTAGGAAAGGATTTGTGTCGCTAAAGTTTAGTCGGAAAGAATTTACGGAAAATTAATTAACGAACGACCGGAGACGTAACAATATTTTCAACATTAACAGACATAATCAGTTTTTAGAGGCAAATGTATTTCAGATTTATACTGGAGTGTGTTTAAATGAAGTCTGTTTCTATTTCAATTCTCGGGTATCTGTTAATTATTTCTCTTGTTCCAGACTGAAGAAACATAGCATTACATAGGGAAAAATCAATGTTGTTGTTATCATGGTGCAGGTTCAACCTATGTGACTGATCACTCTCACTCTTCTTGGGGTATCATCTGATTGCCAGCCAAAAACATCAATGCCATTTTTATACAATATGCTCTCTTTTACAGCTATCTTTCCGAATAGAAAGCACATGTGATACCCTAATTGGATGACCTAGTCCTGTGAGTAACTAGGGTCAAGAGGAAACTTGGTGGTTACCTTGGTTATATTAAGAACATATGCTTACTATGTACATATATTTTGGAAAACTGTATATATTTACTAAAGGGTGGAAAACATTTGGTAATCTTATATACCACAAGTTCATTAACTATTCATCAAGCTGTTTAAAATTGTTTCTTCTCTTCTCTTGTGAGAAATCGTGTTTTTAGTTCTATATTCTTATTTTTGATAAGCTTGACATTTTTTGGAGCCATGTTTGACTACAGATGTTTTGTTTTCTTCACATTCCTCTAAAAACATGTTTCAAGTACGATCTTAATCTGTGTTTAAATGCATTAAGTGTTTCTTTGTTCCAACAGTTTAGCCACTTTATTGAATTATAATTGTTATTTCATTTTCGTTATAGGCAATATCTTCAGTATTTGTTTGGTCAAAGAGATACTTTTTTATTTTCTTCCTTGGAATCTTCAAAATATTGTGCTTTTCAATGACAATGTTACAACTTTCTACAGTATTTTGATATCGTGTATTGCATGTTTTTTACCTTGTCCCCTCAGTACTTGACTGTAATATGTAATAAATATTTTATTCTAATTAAAAAAATGTTAATAGCAGGACTCTTGAAAAAAATTATTAGAACTTTCACATGTTGAGCAAAATATTCTCAATTCAAGAATGCCAGGCCTGAATTTTTACAAATGAGTCAATTTACAGCATTTTGTTACTTAACTGTCAAATATTTTATTGATTTCTTTTATGGTGATATAAACAATGTATACAGACAGTTGAAATTTTTAATGGTTAATTGATGTCTTAGTTGTCTCTTAATTTTTTCTTTAAAAGAAAATATTCAAATGTGTGCAGCATATGGAAACTGGATAATTGATCTGTTAGTGACCCCCATTTTCTAAATTTACTATGATCTTAGGAAAGAATTTAGTGTTTTTATGAACTTAACTGTTATTAGTAACACAATTGATCCTGATCAGTGTTTGTATAAGGTTTGTGGCCGAAATACTGGTAGTAGCAAGGGTACCTAACTTGTTATTCAGTACAGTCTAATCATTAGGTTTAGGTTTGCTATAATGTAAAGTATTTCTATTCAGTGTTTGTATAAGGTTTGTGGCCGAAATACTGGTAGTAGCAAGGGTACCTAACTTGTTATTCAGTACAGTCTAATCATTAGGTTTAGGTTTGCTATAATGTAAAGTATTTCTATTCAGTTTCTTATACAGGATTGTCTTCACTGAAGTACATGTTAGTTTTAAAGTATTTTAGCTCTGATGTGCATACTATTCTGATGTTTGCTTTATGACAGTTAATATTTTTGCCCTAAAGAATTATTTACTTATAAAAAAACATTAACTATGGTAAAGCTCAAAATAACTTGCTAATACAAAGTCTAGATAAAGGTGAAGATTTCTCAATGAGAAATTTGACATGTAAGTTGTAGTAAGATTAGCTCAGAAGCACATTTTCACAAACTGAAAGGTAATATGTAAAATTTTTTAAAGAAGAAGCTTTCTTGTCACTACTACCAATATAAAATATAGTAAAAAAATTATGATTGTGACCATGATAGCTTTAAAACCAAGTTTCCAACAGTAATTAATTTACAATACTAAGTCTTTATTTGAATATTTCCTTGCCAAAGTTCTCATGCATTGAAAGTTACAGATTATAAGTAGGCTAAAAAGAGCAGAGCAACATAGATTTAACATATTTCCCATCAGTGGAAGTATTTCGTGATACTTAGTTTAGTGTATATTGAATGCACAAAAATGGAAATTATTTTTATTTACATCTTCACTTACATTTTTTTTTTAGTAAACATGGTTTCCTTAAAATTAATGTTTCAGTTTGTCCACTTAGTTCAATATATTGTTGCGTCAGCGAGGTCACGTCACTATTGTTACGCCACCTGCTTTCTAGAACTATCCCGTTCCTTCGGGAGTGCTCTAGCATTTACTAGATTGGGGGGGTGGTCTGGTATATATAAGATGGTCACAACGTGACGGAATCAATGTGTGTGTAGACAGTGAGTAATTGATCTGCAGTCAGAGAGTATTATTGAAGTTGAGCACATTCGTTGTCATAGCATTTGTTTTAGCGCGATTGTTGAAATTAAGTGTATCGTAAAGTTATATTCGGAAAGAATAAACCAGTTTTATTAAGTAAGGACTTGTGTCGCTAAAGTTTCGTCGGAACGAAGTTACGGAAAATTAATTAACAAACGGAGACGTAACAATATGTAAATAATCTACTATTTTGATAACTTTGAATCCTACCTATCTGAATAAATTGCCTGTCAATGGAAGAGCACAACAAACACTGAACAAAGAATTTTACATACATATATGTAACAAGACGTAGATGGAATATGAATTGAAGTTTGCTTTTTCTGATTAAGAGGTAGGGTGGTTAACTTGTTATTTGATCTAAAGGACCTTGTAACTAAATCTTTTAGGTTTTATACATAATCATGTCATTTTATCACTGTTATACTTGTATTTTTAATATAAGCTTAAAAAGCAAAAAGAAACATTACTAGTTTTGAAAGTAAGATGCTAAATCATACCCTGATTAACAGTAACGTGTGTAATTTCTTACTGTTTCATGTTTTTCAGTTAGTAACAAGCCCTCACAAAATCTTACCTGTTGATCTTCGTCTCAGAGCAGTCAACAAAACCATCTGTTTTAAGGAAGCGTTTTTTGGGGTAAGTACTGAAAAAAATTCTTGTTTTGAAGTGGATTTATTGAAAAATTAATTTTCATGATTATGTTGTCATTATTTTGAAATAAACAAAATGATCAAGCTGTTATATAAATATTCTTATTGAATGTCAGTCTCTGTCATTAAGAAATAATATACTTTATTTACTGAGTTATCAAACTCTTAAAAAAGCATAAAACTCATAACTGCAAGTAGTTTATGTAAATTACAAATTCGTAAAGTAATGCCATTTTCCTAAAATTTCTAAAGAAAATGCAGTTTTAAATAGGCATAACTTTTTGTATACTCTAATATTCAGTTGTACATATTATTTAAATGTAAACAAAAAAATTATTATAGATGATTTATCACTTAATGTAATCAGACTGAATTTGAAACAGAAATGTATTGATTTGAATTCACAAGTGTTAAACAGATCTGTGAAAAAACTGTAATTGTTAAATAAAAGACAGATAATATCACAAGTGAAAAGGTTGAGATTATTTACAGTTATGTGAAGCAAATAAATTATGCACTTATTGAAAGACACGAATATGCTGTTTCTAGTTGACTACCTACATGGTAGCATATTGTTATGACAGCGGAAGTCACGTGACGCTGGTAACACGTAATGAGTATCTCGAACGTTCCTAAAGGCTCGAGTGTTTGCTAGACACCCTCTATTTTGTATATATATATAAGAC
The DNA here is from genome assembly GCF_000517525.1 of Limulus polyphemus. NCBI lineage: Eukaryota > Metazoa > Arthropoda > Merostomata > Xiphosura > Limulidae > Limulus > Limulus polyphemus. The sequence continues at coordinate 1,343,503 of NW_013665645.1, read as the reverse complement.
CAGCGAGAAGTGACGGCATAAATAATTGAATAGCAGACAGGGAGATAGAGACAGATAATCGAGTCAAGCCGTAAGTAAAGTGTGTAAATCGTTGTGAATTATAGCGTGTGTTGAAGTGAAAGTGACTGTGGAAATTAAGTGTATTGCAAAGTTGAGTTGAGAAAGAATAAACTAGTTTTATTTAAGAAAGGACTTGTATCGCTGAAGTTTTTCGGAAAGAATTTCTATGGAAAATTAACAAACGACCAGAGACGTAACAAATTGGTGTCAGAAGCGAGACAAAAAAAAATATAAAAAAAAGAAGATGGAAAC
>NW_013665645.1:1331085-1342211 GCF_000517525.1 Limulus polyphemus | reverse complement strand
CATATCTAGTAAATGCTAGGGCATTCTTGAAGGAACAGGTTATTTCTAGAAAACGTGGCGTGATACTAGTCACGTGACCTCGCTGACGCAAAAATATAATTAATAATTATTGTAATATTATTATTTATGATAAAAGAAATTATTTTACATTTTAAGTTTTTGGACTTCCCTTGCCAAACAAAAATGTACCAAATAATGCCATTTACAGCTATTCAGGGATTGTAGAATTTGTAATAATGAACAGTTCCTAATTTCCAACATTAATATTTAATTGAATAAATTAATTTTTAATGGATTTAAAAGATAAATCTTATTAAATATTTTAAATTATTTTGTAATAAGTATACAAAATATGTATGTAAATTTAAAAGTAGTAGTATAAACGAAATCATAATAAACACAATAAGTAATAATTTATAATTTTTGTAGGGAAATTATTGGAATTACTTATTTGGACTGTATCTTGTATAGGTGTATTAATGTAGATGTATCACTTTCCTTATATAAGACCTGCTACTATGTAATTCTTATAGAACCTTCAAAGATCTTGACAGTAGCAAGGATGGGTGGAGGATGGGAGCTATACTAACAATTTAGGTTGGGCTTGTATAGTAATACTTTAATATCATGGTATTTATGTCCAACCATCATTACGGGGGCTGGAATGCCAACTTCAAGGACTATTTTACAGTCTTCCTCCATTGATGTGTATATATTCCAATTATTTATTTATTTTTGCTAAAAAAAAAAGGAGTAGATGTGCGTGCTCTAGCCCACAATGTCCCACATCTTTATCACCTTTCGCTGTCAGATGTGGGAAGGTGGCTGCTCACAAAAAAATAAAAAATAAAAAAATCAGTAAGGAGAAAGAAATAATTGGAATACAATACATCAATGGGGGGAGACAATAAAACTGCCCTTGAAGTTGGCATTCCGACCCCCATAATGATGTGGAGAAGTAATGTCGGCTGTAATTTTGGATTTACTATATGTGTCTTCACTCTGTAAAATAGCCATATAATGTGCACTATGATCCCCATCCATGTTCATATGGTTATTGAGTTTTGATGTTATAATATGCCACACTGAGAAGAGCATTGAAGGATAATTATTCAGGACTGTGTGAAGTTACGTTTAATGAGCAAATGACTAATTTAACAAAGTAGTTTTATTGCATGTTTGACTAGTAGCTCACTAAAAATTGTGTTTACTTCATGAGTTGTTCGTATTTAATAAACCAATGAAATAAAGCAAAGTATAACTGGTTTCTTATAGTGAATCCTAAATCATTTTTGGTGTACTGTAAAACCATTTTTTTCTTGTATCTAGACACCGCAAGTTAAGTTTTCTGATCCAACCATTATCCGTGGCTATAGAGATTTCATTAAGAAAAGGCTCAGTATAAAGGAGTTAGATAGTGGGTGGATCCAACCTCATGTGGGGATTATTCACAGGTAAAGATCAAGTTGATTATAATTGTTATACAACAGGAATCTTACTGGATATTACAAATGAACTTTCTGCTAAAACTTATTTGTTAAGTTACCTAAAAGCCTGTTTGTAACCTAAGAAAATTCAAATTGAGAAGTAATTACCAATAGATTATTGACCTTGTTTTATTTATTTTAGTTTCTAAGTATGAAATAAATTTGTCTTATAACCGAATTATTAAAATTTAAAATCCTTTAGGTGAATATTACCTTCAAGTCTGTAAGTTAGCCCTTAAAATATTGTATTAATGTTTAATTTATGTAATTTAATACATCAAAAATTGCTCATGTTTTGTAAGTTTCAAACATTTTGTCAGTTTTTGTTTGCAATTTTTAAGATGAGGTTTAATATGGATAAGAATTTTTTGCTAATTATTGCAATATACGTTTTAATTTAGGAAAGAATATAGAAAGATCAAATCTTTTTTAAGCATTAAAAAATATAAGTATAAGAAAATATAAAAACAATAAGTATATGAAACTTGAAAACATTATTTAGGATTTTAAGTGTGTTTTAAACCATGCAGTATATTAAACTATGGGATATCCAAACAATTTTAATATTCCATAGAATTGTTGCATTATTTTTCAGTATATAATAACCTAATTACAAACCTCACTTATGATTGCACTTATTGACTGATACAGGGAAGGAAGAAGAAAAATATTGAATGAAAAGGAACTAATGAGAAGTGTGGATAAATTTTCTGATGTTGAATTGATTGACTTTTCAAAAATGTCTTTTCAGGAGCAGGTAAACCAAAAATTATAACACAATTTTTAATACTGTGAATGGGCAAGCCTTCATTCATTGTAAGAGATAGAAGATGCTATAACATAAATTTTGTATTGGTGAAACTGAGAGCCTAACACAATATTGTGATTCGAGTAGAAATTATATGAACAAGATAAAATTTATTTCTAGTGTTGTTTTGAGTTACTTACTGATTATAAGTATTGTAATTTAATCTGTGTTTAGAGTAGATGTTATTACAGTATATATGATTCAAATACAACATATTCTTGCAATCAAGAAATATATACTTGAGTTGATGATAAAAAAAGTTTAGTTTTTTTCAGAAAAAAAAGGGTTTGAAGTAGAAATTACATTACATCACTTGTCATGTAAACAAATAAATTAATTAACTCCATTGTGTACCACTTTGTTGTTACTCCAGTTTTTAGCTTCTTGCAAATTTTTTTTTTTTGCTGCTTGATTCTAGTTATTTGCAAAAATTACGATTTTTTTCTTTTTTAAGGGTACTCATCCATCTAATTATACATGATGTTACCAATAACAATATAACGTTTTGACAAAACATATAATAGTCATTAAGAGCTAATAAGGATGAGTTATCAAAACTGAATAAGTATCTTAATTAGTAACTATGGCATTATAATTCAAGTTCAAATGTCTGTGATTGTGAAAGTTTTATTAATCCTTATAACAAGATTTCCATTGAATTCTTTTGAAAACAAAATAAGTCCCTGAAACAAATGATTGGTCTAGAATATCTTAAAACAATTGCACTAATGGCTTTTTTTTCTGACACTAAGGAAACAAAATTTGTAGTGTTTTGTTGTATAAATCTTGGATTTTTTTGTGTAGTTTTAAACATTTTTGAAAGATTTTTGTAAATATTTCTTATGGGACTAAATTTTTCTATAAGGAGGTTTTAGAACATTGTATCAAAAAGATTTTGAGTATCCAAATCATCAAGTTCCATCACAACTACAGCTACAATAAAATTGCAGTGGAATCTCATATATAAGAACTATTTTCAAAATTCTTTGACATTTCATACCTTGTGTAATGTCACCTGAAATTGATAAATTTTTTGGGAAGGGTTTGTAACAGCCCTTTTCTGATGCAAAATATTCACACACTGATCATAAAGATGTATTCATGTGAGGGATTTAGAATTTCCATGATGAGCATATCCATTCACATCATTTGAAAGAAAAGGAATATGGGTTAACTTGGGGCACTAGGACCATCCAGAAAATGACCTGCAACAAATCATATCCAAGCCATGGTAAGCAAAATACAGCATCTTGTAACAGTTGATAATCCATAAACACAAAGGTCAGTAGCAGAAGCCATCCACATACCACAGTATGGAACATAATCAAGAAGGATTGTTATCTAGAAAAGAAACACAAGTCATGAGTACAGTTGCCTGGTATTAACTAAATTTTACTGAATAACAGCTAATTTAAAGGTTAATTTATTTAATACTGTTACTAGTATGTGAACTAAAACTGTCAAGCGACAACTTCAAAAGATAGGAACACCATATTTTAACAAATTTCACATTTGCCTTGGTTTCTGTCATCACTTTGCTTAATTCAGTCATAACTGATATTTTTGTGAAACATAAAAATTTTAAATTTTTTCACTGGAAAAAAGAAACCAAAGGCATTTATATTATGACAGTTTCTTTTTAGTGATCAGATTGATGCAGGCTTGAAGAAACAAAATCTGGTGGCATCAGGAGAAATATATATCTGAATAGGGGTATGTTTGGCAACTTCCAAGCCCCAGGCAATTTTCCTCTGATTTACCAGTGGCTCCCTCACATACCTGGAATAAAATAAAAGAGAAAAAACAAAAAGTAAATGTAGATGTTCTCTATCCTTATTGGAGCTTGAGGCATCTGTTGAGAATGAACGTCCTGCCTCAGAAATTTCTAATGCTAGGCAAAGATTTGCACACAGGTGGTAAAAGTACCCACTGAGGCACCATCAGCCACCAGATGACATCTTCTGTCATTTTCAGAGGGTATCACTCTCTCATAGAGCACTTGTGCAGAGGGTAGAATTGTATGTGTGAAAAAAACAGAGAATTAAATAATATGCAAGAGTCCCAACTGGACAGAAACATACCAATGTAAAACCTCTTAAGAGAAGGAGAGATTGCAGATTACGGATATATGATAAAGACAACTCAGGGGTAAGGAAGAACCTGCAAACATTCCAGCTGTAATAAACTAAGTATATAATTCCCTAAGATAGGAGGGACAATGTGTTTTTTTAACTTCTGAACCCAGACGCTTATTTAATTTAACAGGGGTTGAGTGGAACAGAAAAAATATATATGCAAAACATATGTAAGCATACCTGCTGTGAATTATATATGGTTTGGAGAACAGTCACAGGTGACAAATGGATTCTTGAAGCTGAAGAGACATCAGTGTGATGGAAATAGAGTTGTAGAAATCTATGTGAATTCCTCCATCTGTAAGATGTCCTCCTGTCAGGGTAGGTAACACAGTTGATTGAAAATAGTGGTTACATTATCTCACAGCCAAATTCTTTCAGAATGTAAGTATAGAATCTTGCTTAGGAAAAACAAAAGAGTATGAAAAGTAGTCAAGGGCATATGGTATGTAGGGAATAGCTGACAATCTCTGACAAGTGAATCTGCACAAATGATTATAACACCTGGCATGTGACAGGTTCTGAGATAAGTATGATGTGAATGTACCCGAAGATGAAGAGAGAGATTCCAGCAAAACAAAGACTGAAAATTATTTTTTGTCCAGAATATTGATATACATCAACACTAGAAAACTACTTGAACTAAAGCACAATGGTGGTGTAGTAAAGGTAGGAACTTTTGATAAGCATGCAGAACTGCCCAAAGATCCAAAAGATTGATGTAAGATTCTTATTCCTTATGAACCTCAATGGTAATGTTCCGCTAAGATAGCACCCCAACCTGCAAGAGACATCTGTGAAGAGGTACAGATCTGTATGAGGTAGAAGAAAAGGGGAAACCTACAGTAGCAAACATAAGGAGCCAAAATTGAAGAATAATGTAGAGTAGTGGAATAGAGGGAAATTGATTGAGATAATGGATTTGAAAATATACATCACTAAGAAGCAGGATGCCATTGAAAGTGTTTCATATGAGCATGCTCATTGGATGACTTTTTGAAGTGAAGCCATCATTCCCAAAACAAAAAGGATGTTTTTGGTGGTAAGTGTCGAAGACAGAAGGGAATAAGCATGAGATTTCAAGACATGCAGCACAATATAAGCCATTTGAAGTATTCCATGAACAGTGTAGATCCAAGATCTTGGATGTTCCAAATACTGTGTGGTTTTAATTGAGATGTGGAAGAGACACCCAAGAGGTGAGCCAGCTGTGTGATCAACTGAGTGTGTATTAAAGACTGAATGGATGAAAAGTTCAGAATAAGCCAAACATCTATGTAAAAGTTGATGTCAAATGAACGTAGACCACCAGAAAATGTAAACTACTCAACAAAAAACAAACAGAGCTGAAGCCATGCCAAAAGGAAGGGCATTGTACTAAGAATTTACTCCCCATGCCAGAAAAAGAAGAAATTACTCATGAGTAGGGATATATAGATAAGCAACTTGTATATCACACAACCATGATTAAAAACCTATGTAAGAATCATGTATACCTACTTAAAATAAGGTGCCTCCAGAAGACAGGTGTCCAAACTCTAAATATCCTCAGAATCACTAAAGACAGTTGTAAAAATCTGGAGATGCGAGAAGATAAATGATTTAGCTTGCTCCTCTCTAAATAGACTTCTTTATCCAGAATTTGTGACTGGATTGGAAGGAAGAGGAAAAAATGTTAAGACCAAACTGAAGGACTTGTAAAACCCAAAGATCACAAAGCCAAGGAATTATAAGGTTGTTATATTAAGTTTTTAAAAATGGTCCAAGAAGATCCCCCCTCAACAGATGAGGGAAATTTGTCCAGAACAGAAGTTATTGAATGAGTCAAAAAGACCTATCTTGCCTAATATTCATTTCACCACTTGGTAGGATGGAAAAAAATTAGTAGAATTAGTTAACATTAACCAAAAGTAGATGAGGGAACCAAGGCAGGAGAACAAATATTACTTGCCGTTCATTTTGAAAGAACAAATACCAGAATTAAGTCAGTGCTGAAACCCTAATAAACTCCTGCTGAGTTGTTTCTCTTGAACAGTTGAAAAATCATGCAAATTTTCCTTAACGCAAACATTAATACAGAAAAGAAGGTCATCTGAGATCAGCTGAAAGAATAAAATGGGGGAGTGGAGTATCTTGTATTTTAGCATGGTGGGCTAAAACTTCAAGAGAACATACGAGCCATGTGATTATAGAAACCTCACAAGTGAGAACCAAGCCACAACTAGGGAAGACAACAAGCCAAAAATGTGATCCTGACTAAAGTAATTGGGAGAACAAGAGTAGCTAGTATTTAAAAATCATTCTGAAGAATGCAGTCTCAAATTGAGACAAATGATAAAATTATAAAAGGCCTAAAAGTAAAGAATATATGCTTAGTCAGGTATCTTCACATATTTTTTTAAATCTTTGTGCATGCAGTATGACACTCTTGTGAGCCAAATTGAGGAAGGTCGTAAACATCTACTAATAATTTTATTCAGGTAAATATGGCATATGCCAGTGGCTTTAACTTTATATCACTTTGGCACTGTGGCTGCCCTGACCACCCAGTGAATGGGGTGATTCCACCTTAAGGGTTGTATTAACAGTTACTAACAACTCAAAAGCTAGAATGAATTATCCAGCATGACATTAGAACCCTTAGACCTAAGATATATTAGTTCAAGATTTGAAAACAGAAAATGCCAAGAAAAAAAGGTGTATGAAATCAGACCAGTAGAAGCTTCTTCTGTACTGGGGCTAGCTGACAATTCCTTCTCTTCAACAATAAAGCTGAGTAGGTCTAAGCAAAAGATCTTTTTTTTTTCATATCTTCATGAGAAATGGGCAAATATTCTGCAAATTAGTGTCCATATGTAAAACCTGCCAAGGACACCAGCGAACATTCAGAAAAATTGGCTTGAATATGTTGATTAATATAGGCTTGCAATGTCACTACACATCTCCTTGTGCACTAGCAGCAGACAATACATGTAATGCCTCCAAAGAAAGTACAAAATTTCCAATATTGGTAGAAAAATATATGTAGCAGTAGTGAACAGATAGAATTCATATTGAGTTAAGTTAACAGCATGACTACCAACAAGGAAATCTGAATTAAGATGGGAAAGCAGCTACAGTAAGTTATGTGGAAGAATGGAGAATCTGGGTAAGTTGATGCATGATCTGCACTGTATGTAGAACATTCAGAGATTTGAGTCACATAGTTAACAGCATGAGAGCAACTCCATAAGGAAAAACATTCAGTATATCAGAGTCAAGACTTTAAAATTGAGAAGTTGCAGCTCCTCCATCAGATACTGCACAACAATAAAATTAGTTGGGTTCAAAGAAATTAATTTTAGGAGTAATTATTAGGTGAATTATTATTTTAGTTAATCTGAGATCAAAAATTGTAAAGTAGTAATTTTCTATCTCCAGAAGTTTGTTTGTGTGTTTTCCAAACATTGTAGTTATACTTTAACTATTAATTCACTATTGTGAACTTAGAAGATTAATAAAAAATGTATGTGTGTTTCACAAGAAGAAAAATAACATTGGCTTCAGCATTACATGCAGTATATGCATGATGGGAAATATTTTTATTATTTACAACAAGAGGTGATGCATCTTAAAGACATAAATAATCCCTTTTCTATGTGTTTGTGTCAACATGAAAAACATTTTATTACTATATTATGAACATCAATGACAGTTTAAATGGATCTACTTCAAGTATATATTTAATGAAAAAAGATAGTGTGTTATGTTTTTACAGTAACAGTAATCATAAGTACTCTTTGATATTTTATTGATAATTCTTAGATTGATGCATTGCTTGCTACTTGGGGTAGTTAAGTACATGCATGAAGTTTTTTGACAAAAAATTTAATCTCGAAGACTACAACTAAAATGGTAATAGAATGCTGCCTTTTGACCATAACTTGCAGCAGATTTCTGTTTAATCTCGAAGACTACAACTAAAATGGTAATAGAATGCTGCCTTTTGACCATAACTTGCAGCAGATTTCTGTTGGTGCACTTTTCAGTGAATTATTCTTTATTATAAAATGATGCTTAGGTTGTTGTAATATTTTAAGTCTCACAGGTAAAAAAAAAATCAAGATTAATATATCCTGGTTGCATTATTTATTCTTGTAATGTTCTTTGGAATTACAGGAAGAAAGAAAAAAGTTGGAGATTATAACACCCTGTTTGCTTCATTGACTATTTTAATACTCTTAGGTTTGATTTGTAAATTATTTCTAATATTCTTGGATTTTTCAGGTATAATATCTTCAGAATTATAGCATCTATTTGTTCTATTGAGCCAGTACTCTTTAACTTTTACAGGTGAATAAAGTTCAAGATTATGACATCCTCGTTGGAATTAATGGTGCAGGACTTACCAATGCTTTATATCTTCCTAACCATAGTGTAGCGATTCAGTTAATACCATACAAGGTGAATAGATCGTTTTATATTTTAGTGAGTTACAGATTTTTATCAGCTTCCAGTTCTAGAGACATAAATAGTTTATGCAAATCTATAAACAAATAACATTAGAAAATAAATAATTATATAATTCTAACATATCTGGAAGGCAGTACATTAAGTTCAAGTTGCAGAAGTACTTTGATATAAAAGTAATGAACAAAATTAGGAAAGGAGAATTTGTACATTTATTAACACAACTTGGTGACCTCTGCATGGTTTATGAGTCATAAGTGCTCTGTGCAAAACTGTGGTGGAAAAACATTAGAATTGAAAATAGAAATTAGGATTAGTAAGTGAAGGAGCTAGACCCAAATATAGTTGGGTAATAACAGCCAATCCTCTCTATACAAGGTACCATTTATAAAATGGATTACAACAGTTCTACATCAAGCAATACAAGTCAGTCACTTTGAACTTTGAAATGAAACAGTAATTAAGATGAGTTTCAAAATCAGTTTTTAGCCTTATCCTTTGCATCTTGTGAAAATACTTGCTTATAATAATTGTAATTCATAGACAACGTTACAACATTGCATTTTATTAAAACATTTCTACATCTTTTGTCAATATTCAAAGACTGTACCAACTACAAAAACCTAATTATCTGCCTAGAATTACAGAATTTTGAGACTAACCATCACTTGTAGCGCTATTACTATTATTATTCTTTGCTATTGCTATATTAGTGGCAAAGCTGTGCTGTAATGTAATGTACCATGGAAGTTTTAATAACAAAACCATGTCAGTATACTTTTTAGTTTTTTATTTGTGTATGTTGATTAGAAATAACTTAATAATTATGATAAATCAATAAATTACACGTACTCATTTGATGTCAAATGATCTTAACATACTTCCTAAACCAAAATTATAAAAAATTATACATCACTTATATAGTGCTTAAAGTAAACTGAAACACAGCCCTTACTTTACAATACCAACTTTTTTTTGAAAATAATGTAACTCTGAAGGCTGTAATTATAATGGCAATGCAACATTACATTTTGACTTTAGTAACCTTCACTACCAAAACATATAGTTGAACTGAAAGATATTTATAATACTTTCCAGCTATTACATAGTGTTTATATATAGACACAAACACACACAGGGTTGTTAAGAATTTGGAATGGGTACTTGAAAACAGTGTGTAACTATGGGTGAGTTATTTTGCATACATACATAAGGAATTATGGAGAATGTATTCCATTAGTTACTGGAAATATATCTTCCTGAGAATTATGTGAACTTCTGTTGCAGTGGCAACCTTCATTTGAGGAATGATATTTTGATTATGATGATAGATCTGCATTGTTAGAAAGCTTTACAACCAATAATCAACTGGGAGTGGCACCATCCATCATAAGTGTAGCATTCTTGACACATACCAAACTAAACCATGTGGTGATCTTTGGCAAATACAAGAGTTATTATGCTCTTTCCTGTAGATTGTCCATATGATACAATTATGATTGTGGACATCACCATGAAGAGTGAAGCATCATGTGGCACCACTACTAGCAACAGAATAATGGATGTCAACTCCACACAACCTATACTTATATACAAGCCAAATATGCATATAATCATGTGAAGTACTTTCTAGTGCCTTTCCAGACAACATTGTAAAGACATTCCAATGATCTCTTATGCATGTAAGCAAAATATTTCATGTATATTTCAACAATTATCCCACAAACTATCCATACTGACTTTATAATCATTCTGTACTTACTGAAAAAGTTAAACTAGTTTATCCCCCAATATTTTTCTGCACCATTAACCATATGCTATCATAAATCCACAAAATTCCTTTTAGGCTCAGGATGCCTGATTTTATTTTATAACTGATTAGCATTCTATGGGTATACACAGTTTCAGATGAGATGTTAACTTCTTCAGACCTGAATGAACATGAGCTACATCTAATTAAATGCATCATATAAGAACAATGCTCGAGATGCCATGCTGCTCTTGGAACTTCTTTGTCCATTGTTAACTGTGTTCACTTTTGAAACTATGATTATACACATTGCTTATGCCACAATGTTCATATTGTTACGTCTGTGGTCGTTAGTTAATTACTCGTAAAAATTCTTTCCGAAGAACTTCAGTGATACAAGTCCTTTCTCAAATAAAACTGGTTTATTCTTCCTCAATTCAACTTAGCAATACACTTAATATCCACAGTCCCTTTAACTTAAACACATGCTATAATTC
>NW_013665645.1:1328148-1330261 GCF_000517525.1 Limulus polyphemus | reverse complement strand
ATATACTATAAGAGTGCCATTCTAGCAACTGCTAGGACGTTCGACAAGTTCCTCGATCTTTCTAGATACTCATTACATGTTACCAGCATCACGAGACCTCCACTGTCATAACAATATTAATAATTTTTGTGAAGGATTGCAATATCAATCTTAGATCGCATATGTTCACAAACGTTTCACAGATTTGGATCCGTGTTTACAGTTGGGGATATTGAGATTTGAATCTAACAATGTAAATGTTATTATTTGGAATGGGGCTGGAAGATTCAGTTGATTATGTCAGTCAAATATCATTTGACAGTGACGTCAATACAGTCTTGAAATTAATCAGTGTTTTTGTCATTAAAAAAATTCAAAACAAATTCTGGAACTGAGATCTGGAGAGATCCTGCCAAAATTAAACACTGGTTTTCGACTGTCTTGAGGTTGTGGTTTTGGATCCTGTTTATAATATCAATTATTTTCTGTGTGAGTTTCTCCACTTTCTTGGAAAATATTGAAAGTCTCCTTCCACAATATATCATGCATTAGGTCAGTATCATTGATATACATTTTTTTCTCTTGTTAGTGTACTGTGTTTATAGCTGGGTGATTATTGGTATTTGCTAATTGTTAATCAATAGCCCTATTGATTGATTGGCGGTCTTTGCTTCCAGACAGTTGGTTTCCCTTTAAGCAGCAGTGGAATAATCACAACTAATAATAATCAGAAACCCAATTTAGTAACAATTAGTTTGGATGAATTTGTTTACTTTTTGCATGTTATTAGTCTATATTCTTTGGTGTATTATTTGATTAAATAAACATTATTAAGTGCATTACTACCTATAGTATATAAAATTATGGTTAACTCTCATCCTAAACCCCAGAACAAGAAAAAAGAAGATTTGGTAAGTACTTTATTTTTTGTTTTTCATATTTATTCTTTATTTATTATTATTATTATAAAAGTAACTAAAATCTAAAACTACGGATCTTATTAAGTGAGTTAAGATTAGATTAGGTAAAATTAGTAATAATAATAATATAATTAAAATGGTTCACGAGGCACGCGCGGGAGCAACTCGTGGGTAATGTAATTCCATAGTGTAAAGTGAGCTACATGTTCCCCGAGTGATTTACAACTTATAATGGCGCGGATTAGTTAGACACGGTTTAAAGGGCAATAAACCCATAAAATTTAATTATAAATAGATGAATACTGTTATGAACTTAGAGCTATTTAGGATAAACGAATGTAGTTTTATGTTACAATGTGAAGTTATTCTGGAAAGGAAAAAAAGGGTAATTTAGATTTTTTTGGTGGTTACGAAGTTGGTCGAATTGACTGATCCCGTTTTGAGATAGGGTAGAGAAAATAACACATAAACTATAAAGTTTTACTGAAAAATAAACGTTTGAAATGTATTTAGAAGGTTTTACAGATTACACAAAAGGAAATTTTAGATTTTTGAGATGAAGAAAAGTATTTTTAATTATAACATGAAAATTACTTTGCACACAGACTATTCAAAACAAATACTCAATATATTAATGGACAAGTCTTTATTTTATTTTATTAAAAATAATTCTCTCAAAAATACGATTTTTTGTGTGTGAAAGACTGTCAATATACACACTATATTGAAAGTTAGAAGTATTAAATCTGTAAAGACTAAATGAGTACAAAGAGGTCACGTGGTTGGTCAAATTGAGTGAGCCCTGTTGAGAGGGTTAATTTTGTTCTCTACTGTTTACTTTTTGTAATCCATTAATCTCGTCAATTCATAATATTAACCTAATTTTGTCATCAGTTTATACAATAAGTCTATGTCCTAATTAGATAGGTCACTTTCATTTAGTTCAACTACTTCAGTAGCCTCTGAATAGGACAACCTTCTGTGGCCTGGCTCTGTTCTTTTCTTCTTTTTGAATTCACACAACCCATCTACTTTCCATAACTTTATCAAAGCCAATTTGTATCTTGCATTATACAACATGCCCGGCATGGCCAGGTGGATAAGGTGCTCGACTCACAATCTGAAGGTCGCGGGTTCGAATCTGCATCCCACCAAACATGCTCGCCCTTTCAGCCGTGGGGGCGTTATAATGTGACGGTCAATCCCACTATTCG
>NW_013665645.1:1323439-1328048 GCF_000517525.1 Limulus polyphemus | reverse complement strand
AAACAAACAAAAACAATATACAACATTATACTTACTAGTACTACTACTAAGCATAATGCTATCTTCACAGAATTAGATAACTTCCACTTGTCTAACCTCTTCCTTTCTGCTGTAGCTTGCAAGCAATCTACATGCTGTTGAAATTCCTTAATACATAACCCTGACCTCTTAGGAGCAAATTTTTAGTTTTCTCTAATATGTTTGTCAGTTCTTTAATGTCTGACTCTACATTTATACTTCCAAACATGCATACATCTGCTGACATTATAGCTAGTTCTTGATCTCCAGGGTTTCCACTCTTTCCCATTTAAGCATTGAAAATACTTGCTCCAGTCTCTTATACCCCACTCAAATGCCCTTGACAAATTCTCCACCAACTTCAATATGCCCTCTATCTAGGTCCTCTATATAAGCACTTCATTCAGATAATGTAATCACTTTTTTCTCGAGAAAGCATTTGGCATGAGTTTCTATAACCAAGAGTGTTCTGATTATTCACAATTTATGCTGTGACTTTAAACGTGGTTGACGTTACTATGGTTTCATCTTTGTTTATATTTATAAATCATTATAACCAAAAACAAAAACACATAACGACCTCTTCTCTTCCATCTCTGCTATCTGGTGTTGGTGAATGGCCAGGGGAGGGGTTGAATGGCCCTGGAAGACATTGTGCAGGCTGGTATGTGTACTACTACCAATACTTTCCTATCCCATTACTTACATGATCTGGCAGTTTCCTCTTCTGAGGGTTTTGACTACCCCCCTGTAGTAAAGCTAAAGTGAACCCTGCCAATCTTCAGGTTGAATAAATTGGGGTTGGTTTGCTTTTTAAAATGTAGGGAACTTTGTTCACCTATTGCACAGTTTCCTGAGCACTGTTCCTCAGGACTCACCAATATTTGGTTTAATGTCAGGTTCTCAGTAAGAAGCTAATGAAATACAAAAAGAAGACATAGTATGGGATATGTAAAGATGAGCTTAAGCTGATTTTAGGTTATAGAGACAGGTCTATTTTTCATGAAAAATAGTGTAATCAATCTCGCAAAAGGTTTTCATAATGCATGTGTTACATTTGTAGGAACGTAACTTTATTTTGATTTCAGTGTAAAAAAATTATACTTTATCGAAACTAAGTAAATGTGCAAATTATGCTGTAGTCAAGTGGCATTTCATTATAGGATTTCAAGATTTTGAATACCTTACAGGCTGCTTGTGAAAACTATAAAGCCTATTAAGTATTCTAAATTTTTAATTTAGCTTAAAAATAATTATAACAAACCTTTTTTTGCTTATAAAAAAAATCTGCAATATTATATTTGTACACTTATCAGCAAATATTTCATCACCTGATCAGTATTATTTCGGAAATGAATAACCATTTTAACAAGACTCCTGGATCTCTGCATCAGCCTTTCCTTTTACATTTCCTATTTTCTTAGGAGTGTACCTCAGGAAGAGAAATTATGTATCCATGAACATGGCCAGATTAACCATAAGGCAGAGAACGGAGTTTTCTATGATCCAACAGAACTGAAGTTGTTTATGGGCCAGTTATGGACTTAGCCAGGCTGTGCCCATAACTTTAATGCTTTTCAATATGGTTGTCTCATTTATCTCTGCTAATAGTTCCTTCACAGCTTCGTTTTCTAGAGGCTTTTTTAGGTAGCAAGTTTTGGAAAAGTTACTTGCCCCTTATTTCTGCATAGTAGATGTGAGAGTTATTTTGGTGCTTTTTCATTAAAACTCTTGAGAACTGGAACATATGCCCACTTTAATAGGGATCAGGTTGCTGTGTCAAAAGTTGAACAATCTAGTCCCAGTTCACTACCAAACTATCAACAAGACAGGTCCTGATTACCATATATTTAGACCCGTATTGAGTAACACCACAAAGGTGAAGAAACACTTTTTGAGAACTCTTATTGTAAACAGGTTATGCGATCTCTGTTTTTAACCTTTCTATACCATTTTTACGCTGTATATATTGCCATCAATCTTTTGTATACAAAAAGTGGTGGTTGTGATATTTTTCATTTCATTTGCATGTTTAACCAATGTATTCTTCAAAGCCGTATTTAATGTTTCATTGTTTGAGGTAAGATATAATTTTCATGTCCAAGAATTAGAAATAAAGCATTTCAAAATCTTCCATTTATTGTGTGCTAGCATATTTACTTCATTTTTAACCCACAACTTTTATTTACCATATCAAAGCAGAACTAGTTTCGTACTTATTTCGCACACACCGTGTAATCTTACTATAAATATGATCCGTTATGTGTGTGTGTGTGTGTTAGCATCCATCACCCAGAGCTGGCTGGCTCGATTAAAGCTATTTTTTTTTTATAATGGTAACTGGAAACTGTCCTACTGTGTACATCAGCTATTTTGTTTTAAGATTTTTGGTTGAAAGGGATAAGATAACAAAAAAACAAACCTGAAATAGGGCACGTTTCCAGTTTTTTTGTTTTTTCTTTATATAGACTTTTGGCTTGCATTACCAAGAGTTGGTTGGCTTGATTACTATGTACGTGGGCTACTTTGTTTTACGAATTTTACACGAGAAGGGGGAATAAGAAAATACATTTTCACTTTTTTTATAGACTTTTGGTTTTGAATTTAAAGATACAAGTGTTTAATCAGTTAAATGAGTAAATTATTACCTTCCACAAAGCAGGTTATGCAATTAGCATCTAATGGGGTCGTCAGGTATTTAATAACAAAAGAAATAAGGGGAACATTATCTATCGTTGTTCTTTATATAGTTTTTGCTTCTTTAACGGTCACCCTCAACTAGTGATACATAAAATTAGAAGGAATTAATACCTTTGTATTATAATGTATTTAGTGCAAGTTTCTTTGTAATAATTATGATTTCGTTCTATGCAATATATCCAAAGTTCTGTAAATATGGAACACCGATTTCTACCGGACCTTAAAAGGTGAGAAATTATCTTAAATCAATTCAGTAGCTTAATGGAAGAATATGAAACACTTGTCTGTTACTGAAGGGATATATCGTCACTGCGTTAGCCATACTTCTCTGTGTCATAAAAAAACAACAACAGAAGGCCAAAGTTGTATGGCATTTCGGTAATGTTAGCAGAATATATTGTTCTAGAATCGCAAGTTTCCAAACTTTATATGGGAGCCTTTTATACTGTGTCAAGATTTGAAATTTTTATAGCCGATTAAAACAAACTCCCGTGTAAACATCATCTCATCAGCAGATAAAGAAGGACTTAATGTTCCTGAATATCTTTGGTAGAAATTTTCTACCACCAAACTTTTCATTTTGATCTGGTTGACTTAGCGTCTACAAAGTTTGAGATTATTGCCTCGGCTCATGTTTAAAATCAAACTGGAAAATCCTCGCGCCTGCTGTATTTATGTATTTCCATGTGCGCTTAGAAACATCTAAAGTTCTAAACGTTCATATCCATTAAATGTCGCATGTGGTCTGGCCAAGCGAGCGAATTTCAATGCGTAACACATGCGGGCGGCACACACCGGCGTATTTATCACAAGGAGCTCTCCATGTGCCCCCGAATCAGAGGAACCCCAAACTCTAAATTAAAATGTTCCTATACATGTTTCGTATTTTATGAAGTATGAATATTACATACTTTATTATTGCTTATTTTCCATTTATTACACAAAGAACAATGCATATACCTTCACAGCGAAGTATGTGCTTTAGATTTCGTCTAAACGCAGTTCATATCACTATATCTTAACCATTTCACTTCTGATAAATGACTTGTCATCTATTGAAACATCTTAGTACAGCTTACTTTCCATTCCATATACCAAAATTTAAAAGCACCCTTTGAGCAACTTAAGAATTAAATGTCTTTGAAAGAACATAATTTTGTATTTCCACTATTTAAATACCGTATTGCCCCAATTAACGCCTCCTCTCTAATTATCACCCCCGATATTTTCATAAAGCTTACCTTGTGTGACAACAGTAGCATTCCAACAAATAATCCACTTTTATTACCGTAATTTTGATTTGAAAAAAAAAAAGAGAAGAAAAACGATCATACACACAGACACAATTATTAGTACTGAAATCAACAAATCGCACGTGAACTGCACAAATACTATAATTAGTGCCCCACCTTTGCAGTTTTGCAACGCCCCCGGGGGCGTTAAATAGGGAAAAAACTGTATTTAAAAACATATTTTAAATTTTCTATAACTTATAAAACACTAGGCTTGCCAACCCTCCCGGATTTGCCAGGAGTATCCCCAGTGTTGAATTCAGGAGGAAATCCCTCCCTGAAATATTTTAATTATTTTATATTTTTTACAAAGAGTCATTAACAACCGAATGAAAGTTTTGACGTATGAGGGTTGGGCGCGGGGCTAGCAACTCCACCCAGTAAAAACCAACCTGCTACAAGTAACTGCAACAACACCTTCCGTTGGCGAGGTGTTGTTGCGGCCCTATGCTCCTCTGGGAGTTTACAGGAATATATATATATAAACTGATCTAGCAAGGACTGATTCCGAAACCATTATGAGTTCACTTGACAGAGAGCTTATGAAAAGGAACCTAGATTTCAAGAAAATAAGTTCTTGCTCTTTCGATGGTGCTGCT
>NW_013665645.1:1319226-1322927 GCF_000517525.1 Limulus polyphemus | reverse complement strand
TAAAAATTCCAGAATCAGTCGAAGTGTGCTGGCTCAGTAATTACAAATCTGTTCATGTCGTCTTAACTTGTTTCTGATCAGTTATGATGGCCTGTGAGCATGCATACAAAGATGGTTCAGATTTAGCATCGTTAGCAGGAGGTTTCTTGCTGGAAATTGAGAAATCTAGTTTTATTGTTACCCTAGTTGTTTTCGATGAGGCTTTATGTGCAGTATATAACCTCAGCCAAGTTTTGGAAAAAGAAAACCTAGACCTGTGATCAGTTCCTCAGCTTGTGACGTCGACGGTAGCACATTCTAGAGATAGAATGACTCAGTGTGCCCATTTAAACAAAGAAAACTCTGTTGCTATAGCTGTCGTAGATCTCAAAACAAAGGTTTCTGGTGTGCGGCCGGTTCTTGAAAATGAGCTAGAAAGTCAAACCTTCAAAAACGTTAAAAGATTTGTTGACAGTATGATTGAACAAATGGAGCACCGACTCAATGATCAAGCGGTCTCCCTCATGAACGTATGTGCTTCTTTCCAAACAGTCCAGTCAGTGTGTAGTTTGACATATGATGATGTGAAGAGAGGATGTAGCTTCTTTGATGGACTGGATCCTGATGCCGTGTGAGCTGACTTGAGTTCCTTCAGGTACGTTGCAAGGGAGCAAGAAGATCAACATACAAACGTTGTGAATAACTTGTGGAAAGCAAACATGGATTACGAAAATTAACTGAATGTCTGATGGTGGTGCCGGTTTCGACTGCTGGAGTTAAGCGTTCTTTCAGCGGCATGAACCGTATTTTAAATACGCTGAGAAACCGGATGGGACAAGACCCGCTTCATAGCTGAATTAATATTAGCATCGAGGGGCCTAATGTACGTTCAGACACCTTGAAAATTAAAGTACACTATTTTCCATTTTATCGAATTTGAATTCATTCCCCCAGCTTACTCTTCCCCCCGGTGGAAAGGTCTAGATTCTAGTATCCTGGAATCATGTATATTCTCTCCCGGAAGGCTTGCCAAATATCCCAGATCCTTTAAAAAAAGTCTGCTTGCAAATCAAAACATTTTTGTGTACCATGAAAGAAAGAAAGAAATAGTCACAGAAAAAAGAATGTACTACATAGGTAAGCTAAAGTGATTTTTTTTTTATTCTAGTACATGTAGTGAACATAAATATTTCTTGTAAATATTAGTTTGTTTGTAGTTAAGCACAAAGCTACACAATGGGCTATCTGTGCTCTGCCCACCACTGGTATCGAAACCCGGATTCTAGCGTTGTAAGTCCGCATACATACCGCTGTGCCATTGGGGGGCTTGTAAATATTAGAATGTTTAATTTAGTATTTTCATACACATTTCTTAAAGTAACATTTTTCATTATTTTGGAAAAAAAGTTTTCATAAATACATGAATTTTTATTAACCTATCACTTACATATTATTAGCCTTTACATACCTCTAATTTCTAAATAATGTATAGGGTGAGTAAAAAAATATGTATAACCAACTTGACATGTTGTATTTCAGAAAGTTTATTGGGTAAACATGACCCAAAATTTTTTCAAATACATTAGACACATAGAAATCTGATACATTACTGAAGTTACGTCAAACATTCAAAATGTCCGCCATCAACACTCGTACACGAACGGAATCGTTTCCCAACAGCCCGACACACAGTGGTGCACATGTCAGCAGTAATTTTGCCTGCTTCCTGTTGTATCATCACCCACAAATCCTGCAATGTTTGTGGTTTATGGCTGTACATTTTATCTTTCAGGTATTCCCATGAAAAAAACTCTAGGGAAGTAAGGTCTGGAGACCTTGGGGAGCATTCCCCCCTGCGACCTATCCACCGAAGTAAAGCAATCTCTGAACGTTATATTTTAAGATCTGTGCAAGAAGTCAGCTAACAGATGTTTCCGCATACCAAAGCTACATACAGATTTGTAAAAAGTTAATTTGAACACTTAAAAAGTGTTACTGCATCTTAAACGGAATGTAGACGGTATCAGAAACGCAATGTACTCCAGATTCATTTTCTTTTTTTTTTTTGTAAAAAGTATGTGGCAATGTATGGATATCCTCACATTTTGGAAACGGGTATTGATGTTTTGGGCAGAAAGTTTAAATAAATAGTTACGATAACTTATTTTATGAATAGGATGTTCCACATTTCGTCAAAAATGTTCATTTTTCAACAAAAATGTTGGTTTTATTTACAAGTAAATTATATGTAAGTTGGTGAGAGGTCTTTTGGCCAAAAGGATTTAAATGGTTAACTCCACTTAAAACTTAGATCTCGGTGATTATAAATACTTATAAAACAATAAAATGTATCATTGTTTACTGGAATATAATGTTAACTGATCGTTAATTATGTATTAATTGTCAAATATGTAATGCACATTATCAAAAAATCCTAATTAAAATGAGGAAGTCTAGGTTATATTATTAGCAAATTATTATTGTCCAAGACGACCAGTATATGTGTATTATAAAGTTGTTTGTATTATATTAGGGGATAATACAGTTGTGGTTAAATGAAGCGATCTTTGAGTGAAAAAGGAAGTACAATTAATATTATTTTCTTGTGTTTATACTTTGAGCAAATCATTGCATATTGGGAGAAACGGTAGTGGACCCCAAGTAGGGATGGCACAGAAACAAAATGGCGGCCAATACATAGCCTATGGGAACAGCAACGCTAGAATACGCGCGAACAAACTATGGCTCAAAAGAGCTTGATCATTCGTACACAAATCTACTCGTAAAGTTCGGCCAGCCTCTGTCAGTAGCGAGAAAACGGATTTTGAAATTCGCCCTGTTGTTGTTCTTTTTTCTCCTGACGCTGCAACTTAAAAACAGAGCAAATTCTTCAGCTAAATCACGCACAAATATACAGTGCTAAGTATAAGTTAGTTTCCTACAATACTTAGAATTAGAAGGTCCAAAAAAATAGAGATTTTGAGATTGACATACTTCACTTCAATGCGACATTTTGTAATTACTATAACAACGAGCAGCTTGCGCAGAGCCACCTAAAAGTATACAAACAAGTAAATCAAAAAGTTTAAAAGTATTTTTAATTGGATGTAGGAATGACTGGCGCGAAAAAAACAGAAACAAGATAGAAATGCTAATATTCCACTCTGTGCAAATACCTAGTTTTTGGATAACAATAACCTAATTTTTTTTAATGTATGATATATCATACAGTAGTCTTTCGTAGGGTCAAAAATATGTTTTTCGAGTGAATATGTTTGAGATTTTAGAAGAAAAAAAGTTAGATACATTGAAAAACATCTTCATTATTCTAAAGTTTTCTTTTTATTCAAAATTAAATTTTCTAGTACCCGTAACTCGTTGTTGGACATTGAAAAAAATAAAGTTCTTTTCCAGAATATTCATGCACATTCAATTGTTGAACACAAAATCCTGCTCAAATATGTACTCTTTAGTATATTTAGACACCTTGGATCTCACAAGTAGCAACATACCAAGTTCAATTTATTCCAACATATCTTACTGATATTTAAGAAATTAATACAACTTATCTATATAACTACAAGTTACATACTTGTACCTCACTTTTACTTAGTTACTCTTATAAGCTGAATATCTGAAGCTAACAAATGAGTAATATATTGTCTGAAACAAAGCAGTACTTGTGAGTTTTCTGCATACCACAAAGGTGGTGTTCAGTAATG
>NW_013665645.1:1310469-1318226 GCF_000517525.1 Limulus polyphemus | reverse complement strand
CACTGCTAAATTAGGGACGGCTAGCGCAGATAGCCCTCGTGTAGCTTTGCGCGAAATTCAAAAACAAACAAACAGTAATGTGAAAACCAACCTGGCATTTCGGACAGATATACTTAGCACAGTTGCCACAATGGCACTGTGTCAGGTTTAGTGCAGGCCAGTACTTTTTTCATCTGTACGGACTAGTTGCAGTACTTGATTTCCCCTTGTGGGACAAACAGGTTTATGCTTTGGAATCAGAGAAAAAGCCAAAAGTGAAAGAACAATTCCTTCAGTAAAATCCAGCAGATGTATGCTGTCTACATTCCTATGCAGCAGACAGAAATTTACAACAGCACCATTCAGACTAAAATGCACTTTACATGGTGCCTTGCATGATTTTGATCAAAGAGGTAAACTCTACCCATTCCCTTATTGTACTTTGTAATAATGAAAAGCTGGATCACACCCACCTTGTCTTTTGATGCTGCACTGTAATTCTTGCAAGTTGTTTTGGCAAGTAACGAATTATCAGTTAATATGGTTATTCCAACAGCTTTATCTTTCAGAACAACCCCTTTTACCTTTCTTCAGTGGAATAATCTTCAGACAATCAGATCATATAATTCCAGTAATTTTGATGCTGTGAGACTACTGTTGTTGTAGTAGGGGCAGTGATGTAAAGTAATTGTCAGTAAATGCCTAGCTATATGGTCATATAAAGCTAACAACCATTTTTTGGATAACTAAGCTTCCAAGAGTGACACTTTTTTTTCGCTGCTCTTTATCTTCATGCACTAACTTCCTGGAGTACATACAGAGACATCAGAACTTAAATCCAAACTTTATTGGCTTTCTTCTAATAAATTGTTTCAAAGAGTGGTAACCAATATAAGGTTCTATATCCTCATCGAAGTTCTAAGTGTTTGGGATGGGATAACAGAAGAACTGGAACTTGTTATTGAAATGCTCTAAAAAAGGTTGTATCTTGTACACTCTATCATTGAGAACAAAACGTAGACGTTATTGTAAGATTCTCAAAAATCTATCTCTGGAAACATCATTAACTATTTTAGAAACTTTGATAATGTTTACATTAGACTCACTTACCCAGTATAATGTTTTGTCTGACAAGTAGTTTTAAAATGCCTTCCTTTGACCAACACAAATGTTTTTACTGCTGGGTTGAAGTAGTTTTACACAGCCTTACATAACGCTACCACCCCTTCCTTCGATCACTACACACGGTTCTACTGTTGAGTTAAGAAGCCTTTACATAATGCTACCATCCTTTCCCTCGTCCACTACATATGGTTTTACTGCCAGTAGTAGTAGTAGTAGTTGTTACATGATCTTATGTAACACTGCTATCCCTTCTCCTGATCATGACACACACTTAATAGTTATCAATTAATATTCTCTATAAAAAATGTAAAATAATACAGAATCGTACTGTGATATGATAAAATAGGAAAACAATCTATTTACATTTGGACACCTATAACTAATATTACCATATGATATGTTTGTCAGTCAAAATACTTCCAATCCCCCCAGTGGCTCAGCAGTAAACCTCTAGACTTATAACGTTACAAATCGGATTTCGCTACCCACAGTGAACACATCATAGATGACCTATTTTGTAGCTTTGTGCTTAACAGAAAAAAAAACAGTCCAAATTAACACTTACATATTTATAATTATCATAAAAATCCTGACTATATAACCAAGAGAGAATGGTGACAAGATCATTTCCAAAAATCAAATATTAACGCTGCAGTTTACATATAGATCAGTATTAGGCATTATAAATGATTAATGAAAGGTACCTTCAACTCAGCAGTAAAAATCCAATTATGTAACTTGGAGGAGTATTAGTGATAGGTGTAAAATACACAAACAGGTATCAACATCATTAGATCTTATAGTGATGTTGTCAATGGTGCAGATGCAAATTATATGAATTTAGAATACAAAAGAAAATGAATGAAAAATGGGTATAATTATTAATTATCTGCCTACGAGAACATGGGAGGACAATACAACACAAAACGTGACGTCAAAATAAAACTATAATTAATGCAGTCTTGAATTTGATATGTGTGCGTTTTTCTTATCTAAAATATGATTTTTAAGTTGTTTAAAATTTAGTTAAGTAAGCTTAAAGATACAGAACCACTCCCGTAACATTGAGTAATGTTCAAGGTAGCCCCCAATCCTCCTCCCATCAGTCCCACGCGTTATCCCTGATGATCCCTGGTATTGTGATAAAGCTTGTTTGTTTGTTTGGAATTAAGCACAAAGCTACACAATGGGCTATCTGTACTTTGCCCACCACGGGTATCGAAACCCGGTTTCTAGCGTTGTAAGTCCGCAGACATGCCGCTGTGCCACTGGGGGGGGGGGGCTGTGTTAAAGCCTTGTCAGTACTGGATATGGCAGATGTTGCGTGATTAATAACATATATTTTCCTTTGCTTTCACTCATGGTTCTGAGAATTATATTTTAACGTCCCTTTAAAACAAAACTGTGAAATAAGCAGTGTGCATAAACACGTTTATAGTAGTAAAATCTACTGATAGATTTTCTTAACGAAAAAGTTTTAATGATGTTATTTATGAAAGCCACAGAAAATTTTCTATGTGATCATTAAATTAATGGCTTTAAGTTTAAGGTCGATACAGTATTTACTCAACCTCTGTATTTATTATTAATGTAATTTATCTTCATTGTTATTTTCTTTATTAAGGAATAGTCTCACTACTTACTCCGTTAATGTTGTTTGAATTCATGATATTGCTACATTAGAAACTACCACACAAAGATTATCGGCCGACTTGAATTATTAATTCTTTATAGGTTGAAAAATACCCACATCTAAATGCAACCTTTTTTGCGACTTTGCCGGCATACTTCTTTTGTCAGAAGTTAGGTTGGGAAAGAAAAAGTCTAATATATTATACCTCATCAATGACTCACTTCTAACTTCTCTATAAGTATAACACGGTGTTTATTGCTCGACGAACGTCCCCTGATGAGACAGCGATAAGTCTACAGACTTGCAACGCTAAATTTCAGGGTTCGATTCCACGTGGTAAACACAGCAGGTAGTCCAATGTAGCTTTGCTATGACACATGTGCATAGCTCGACGAAAAGCTGTGCCCAAAACGTCGCAAATAAGTAAAAAAGAAATAAATTCATTTAGGTGGGTGTGTTAATCTATTTATTTATTTATCTGAATTGTTTCATACCACGTCTTGTGGAAAATACTAACTAGCGAGATTCTATTAATACTCCATAACATCACAATTAATGTTTAAAACAATACCAGCCTTACTTACGCATATTTTATTTTATGTTATATTAAAACTTACTATAACAAAATACTACAACTTCATTAGCAGATGTAGAAACAATGTTTGTCAAAGGTTTGTGTATTTAATTCTACAATACATTTGCCATCTTACTCATCTAAAATATGTTTCCATTTAAATTGATAATTTAAAGTTCATTATTTAAATTTATCCGACAATAACTTCTACTAATCACATTAATACATATTTTAAATTATAAATTTCACTTAATGTCAAACCTAGTATCAACATACACCCTATACAAAACTACTTATGATTGTGCTAAATCCGTCCAAGTTACATTATTTTTATCATATCAACACTAATCTACTTTGAAGATTTAATAGGTCATTTCTTCGTGGCTGGGTTAACAACAAGCTGCCAGAGACTTCTTTTTATTGGTTGGTCATGCAATTTTACTAACTGTTCTGCACCAAAAACAGTCCTGCAAACAATAAGCCATTATTACTATTTCTTCTTAACACATACACATTTGTGAAAATACACAAGTGTGAAAAAGTGAAGGAAGTGTTACAAAAACAAGTTAGACAAAAGTACTAAAATAAGACAACTTCAGGAATCACTGAAACAATAATAAAATCTAATAATTACATGGGATTACAAGGAAAATCAAGGTATTATAAGGAAGAAAACCAAAGATTAGTGTACAAAAACAAGGCTAAATTATCTTAAATACAACCAAACAAGCATTATGAGGATTGGGTCCAAAGTATTACAAGTTGTACAGGAATAAAGCAAAACATTATCAAAAAACCCCCTAACTTTTACAATTAAAGAGAAACAAAGTTTTAAGTCAAATGAAAAAAATGTTACTAGTATGAAACCAAAGTGTTATAAGTAGATAAAAATATTCTTTGAATGTAAATTATGTAATTAAGTTATTATAAAAACATTTACAACAAACGTTTGGTATGTGAAAATTATTTATAATTAGTTTATCAAATATTTTTATAAGTTACAGTTTCTAGAGTAGTTCTTGAGGTGCGATTATTTTCAAGTAGACAGGTTTTAATGATAAAGAACATTTTAGCATCAAAATCAATAATATAACGATGAGTAAAAAATGTTTTCAAATTACTGATTTGATGGTGATTATTTATGCATGTGCATATCAATTTACATGAAATGATGGTTTATTTATTTATTATGTACAGTAAAATATTTTCACTTCAACCAATACCTACATCTTCTTGGAATCTTCAAGAGCAAGATACTTGTTGGAAAAAACATGATTGAAAATTATGTCTGTCTGAACCTGCAAGATTTTGAAACAGGCATGATTTTAGTTTGATAATGCTATGAAATAGGTACATTTTTACCTGTTATTTGTTATAAATTTATTTTATTTGATATAACATTGCATAAAATTTTGGATAATATCAATGAGGATTTCACACATATATGTACATTCACTTATAACACTGGTTAGTGTACATGATTAGAAGGAACATGTCCTAATTTATAATATATACATTAAAAAAATTCGAAACATCATTAATTCCTGTGGCACACCAGTTAAATTGTTTTACAGGGGTGAAAGTTTACATTTTTCTTAAATCGAAAATATATTTCCAATAATACCTCCTCTCACATTACAGCTATTAATAGACTGCCAGGGTTTCTTTCTTTTGCCCATCTAAGTATTGGTCTGAATTTTTCTTGCTTACTCCAGTGTTTTATTCCCTGCTTAATTGACCTTGGCGATATCTGTCACGTGACTCTCCACCTAAGTCAATGTGCCCTCTATCCTGGTACTGTATATAAACACCTCATTCAAATAATATTATCAGTTTTTCGAGACTGACCCATTCCACAGTTTCTAACACCAGCTCTTAGTGGGGAGGAAGGGCAGGAGAGTGTGAGAAGAGGTAAGTATTATTGGAAATACATTTTCGATTTAAGAAAATGTTAAATTCCAAAACATCTCACACCACAGCTATAATTCCACATTGATAAGGTGGCAGGGTTGGTGAGGGCATTATCCATACAGAAAGTGTCTGCATAGATCATGGGTGTGCCAGTAAAAGATTAGCACCCTAGTGGGGGAACTGCATTACATCCAGAACAGGTATGCTCTTCACTTGGAACTTAATTCATTTACTGTAGGTGGAATTTTACATGATCTGTCATCCCTATTGACCAGGCCCCAACCAGATAGCCAAGGTTCCACTGCTTGGGGTTGGAATTAAAGGGCCTATATCCCACGTTGGTGGCTAAGGCAGTTGGACCACAATATATATATATATATATATATACCCTTATGAGTGGATCCTAGCCTGTAGCCATAGAGTGATGCATTCTGAGCCACTGGAATCACAATGAGAAGGTAAGCAACACTGAAGTGGACAAACCTTCTCCTCAACCTGAAGAAGTCCGAAAGACAACACCCTAAACTTGGAATGACAGGATCCTGTATACCATACTCAACCCAAAGAAACAGAACTCATCTCTTCTGGAATTATGAACACACATCTTCACTCCACATCAGAGTGGGCAAGGTAAATTCCTCTCATCTCCATAATTATGGAGAGGATGTGGAACAAACTATGCTCAACAAAGGACCTGGGATGGGAACACTCTGTGTTCAAATTATGAAGAGACAATGGATCCTCTTACATGAACAATGTATTGAACAAATACTGATCAAAAAGAAGGGCCACACTCAACCCAACTAGATAGCCGAGCATCAAATCTGAACCAGTATTATGAGTAGGCTCCCATGTAGGCTAGTGCCTCTTCTACCAACACCTATAAAAAAAAACAAAAACATCTAGGGTCCTGGATAGGAGGGCCCCCAACATCACCCTCTTCTCAAAGAGTTGAGGAATTCACTCAAACACTCTGGAGGAATAACCTCTGTCAACCACCCCAGTGACTGGAAACTGGGTGTGATAAGGATTTCCTAGCTCCACTAGTAGAATTTGGGGGGAAATGGGCATTGGCGAGTCCTGAGGAACAGTGCTCTGGAAACAGTGCAATACCTAAACCAAGTTCCCTAAATTTTTAAAAGCAAACTGACCCCGATTAATTCAATAAAATGTTCAGGATCCCCTTATGCTGTTTTATTTATGACAATCCATGATTGGCAGTCCAACATAGTACAGTAATACCACTTAGTCAGCCTCTAGGTGGTCTTATGGAACACCTCATTTCTACAGAGCCTGTTGCAATCTGGATAAAGTATATTGAATTAGTGGTTGCTATAGTGCAAAATTGGTTTGAGAAATGCACACCTACCTGGGCAACACCTGCCACAGAGTGGGATCCTGTGAAAACAAGGTAAGGGATCCTGGAAGGTAAAAAAAGAGAGAAAAGTAGCAATGAAAATACTCACCCCTCTATATAATCTAGCACATGTGGTTAAGATAGCTACAGGGGGTAGTCGAAAACCCTCGGAGGAAGATGTTGCCAGATGATGCAAATAATGTGGGATAAAAGTATTGGGGGACGTCCACATACCAGCCCACACGAAGTGAGAAACAGTGATCAGATGAATCGGAGAAAAGGATTTATCCCCCTTTCCTGGCTGTCAGTGTCTTAGGGAAGAAGAACCAGTCTGAGAACGTAGGTAGAATGATAAAGCATCTAGTGCACAATCAGCACAAACCACTCTGACTGGCGATGTCTGTAGATCAGCGGCAACGAAAATTAAACCTTCAGGGAAAGGTGATACCTTTTACATGAGGCTAAGATCTCAAATGGACATTGAGAAAGGGTATATAATGCCACCTTAATATACCAGTTAGGTAACTGAAAAGGTCATTTGGGACAAAGGATCCAAAATGACGTGAGAAAACTGGAGACTACTGGGGACTCAAAGAATTTTCGTCAATAAGGCCACCTTATACAGGGAGTTTGTGGAAGATGCAAAACCTAATGATGCCAAAGACAACAGGGATGTGCATGCTAACAATGGTCCGAACTCATCATTAATGGACATGGTGCTCCTAAGAAGCTTCCAACAAAGTTTAGAGGGATAATAATTACCCAGCACCATATATATATGGTGAGATGAATCCTAGAAAGTTGTGATATACTCAGGTTAAATACAGATGCTGTTCTATAACCCTAAATTTCCAGGAGCTAATGTATTCTTTGAGAGTTGGAATATGCTTCCACCTGGTGACAGTAAACTTAATAACATAGTCCATTAGTAATACATCAGTTGCTGGGAGAGGTGAAACAAATGTCTTTAGTAACTGAACAGTTTAACTGAAGATGTGAGAGGTAAATGTTTGAGAGAACATTTACTGTAAAAAATGGAAAGTGATATATATATATATATATATATATATACTACAACAATAATAGAAATTTTACTAAGTAACAACATTTAAGGTAAATAAGAAATAAAAAGTTAAAGACACTTAAACGTTAAAAACGTAACGTAACTTAACTAAATA
>NW_013665645.1:1282359-1310459 GCF_000517525.1 Limulus polyphemus | reverse complement strand
TATTCTTTGAGAGTTGGAATATGCTTCCACCTGGTGACAGTAAACTTAATAACATAGTCCATTAGTAATACATCAGTTGCTGGGAGAGGTGAAACAAATGTCTTTAGTAACTGAACAGTTTAACTGAAGATGTGAGAGGTAAATGTTTGAGAGAACATTTACTGTAAAAAATGGAAAGTGATATATATATATATATATATATATATCTACAACATAAATGAGAAATTTTTCAGTAACACATTTTGGAAAATAAGAAAATAAAACTTACGTAAAAGCACTTACAAATGCAAGGGAATGAGAATGTACCACTAAATACTTAATATAATATAAAAATGTTTAGCAGCATAATACTTACTACAAGCTGTAAAATGTTTAGTAACCACACACTTGTTGGAATACTAAAAAAGATTTATTAATCCACCATATAAACACAATAATATTTAGTCAGTTGTGAGCACACAACACTTACTAACATAGGTGGCATAAGAAATTACATCTATAGAGCAGAGCACTTACTAGAGCAGGAGACAGTAGTAAGTGTATTTATTCACCCATACATTAACATAAACAGAACTAGACAGTTATGAGAAAAGCTTATGAACTAAACATTCATTGAAAAAGGAGAGAAATTTTAAATAATTTACTTTATATGGTTTGGAAGTCAATTTTATAACAGAACATTTAATGTAACAACACTTACTAAAGGATAGACCAAAACTATTTTAATGCCATAATACCTACTGGGACAGGTGACCCTTCCTTCTCCAATCTCCATCCTTGATCAGGAAAAATTACCCTCCAGAAATTACTCGGGGTGCCACCCTTACATAAAATAACTTCCTGATTTCTTGATTTGTTCATCACTTGGAAAAATGACCTATCACTATAAAGATTTAGCTACTCACACACAAAAAAAAGAAACAATAAAGGTTATAAGTATTGGATTTATATTTACAGAGGTATCTAAAAGCAATAATGTATGACAACAGAAGACGGAACAATGAAAAAAGATATGTTGTAAAGTAGAAATTATAGCTTTATATTTACTGAGACAAAACATACATTTATATGTTGTAAACTGAAAATATGACAATATTACAGAGGCTTGTAGACAACTAAATGAAATAAACTTATTATAGAAAAAAAACATCTTGATATGTACAATAAGATAGAAAAGAATAATAAATGCTTCACATTGAAATCTACACAGACAAGAAAGTAGTAGGCAAGTGAATAACTTCAAAAACAACTTTCTAAAGCAGTTTCTACATTTTATTCACTATTCAAGAACTCAACAGGGCCAGATGCTCAGTAATTATGCATTTTTGTTACCTTTTCAAACATTATTTCAGTGAGTTCTTTCATGAACATAGTTCTTCAATAAGACTGGTTTGGTGCAGTGGAAAAAGTTTCAAAAATCTATGCACCATGGCCATTTCCTCTTTATTCACTAACATTCCAAACGTAATCTCTTCAATCAATCAAGGACCTGGCTAGACTTGCTCTTATTCAAAATAGTTCTAAATCTACAAACATAAACTACACCAAGCTATTGAGAACTAACAGAGATGATGTGGTTCTACACCAGAATAGTATTAAGAAGAAGAAGTATATTACTGTTGAAACAAAACTTCTGGTTTTGTACCGGTGACAAAGAACAGTATATCTTAAACGAGCTGTTATGGTTTTATATATCTCCCATAATAATAAATATGTATCAAAATGTTTAAATTAGATCTTGTTCAATTCCTATTAAATAAAATATATATAAATTGAAATTCTGATTTTAAACACACTGAAGTAAATAGTTTGAGTGTTTAATAAATATTAGCATGTTGCAGAATTTAGCTATTTATTTTTCTTGAAAAAATAGAACATATAATCAATTTAAAAATACTTACACTGCCAATGTGTTGAACTGTCTGAAGTATAACAGATTCACCATAAGTTATAGGAAGTTCCTGTGATAAACTCTTATTTAACCTGGAATGGTAAATAATGTTATGTTTTATAGTTATAATCAGCACACACTACTCTTTTGGTATTTAATAGCAGGTTAATGTAAATTTTGTTTGTTCGTTATAATTCCCACTTGGTGAATTAATATATATTGTTTATTTACTTAAAGCTGTTCCAAAAATAACTGTTTTGTCCTCTTTTCTAAATCATCACACAGCTATTTATTTTTTAACTTATCACATATTCTATACATGTGCAGGTTTCACATAGCACATGTTCAAGAAAGCTGTAAAGTTTTTTTTTATTCCAGCAGCCTTTGCTCTTTTGTTCGTCTTCAGGGGGTGATTGCTGTAATACTACACATTATGAAAGGATATCAGCAGTCCAGTCTTGTTATTCTAATTCAACATCATGACTCAGCTATTTAAATATTTAGCATTTCTTCATGATCAGTATCTTGACCAAATCTCCTATTATTAAGCAGAGCTATTCCATTGCTTGAAAGATAACAACTCAGTTTTATTTGAATATACCAAAGAGTGGATAGGAAGGACAAAACTTTGTTCCTGTGACAGTAGGATATCATATTGCAAAGTTTGCTATATCTGCTGAGGTGTGTGAAGTCTTTTACTACTACTACTCTTGTGTGATATAAGTTTTAGTTCTTCATGCTCTACCCATATACTGCT
This sequence comes from Limulus polyphemus, assembly GCF_000517525.1. Classification (NCBI taxonomy): domain Eukaryota; kingdom Metazoa; phylum Arthropoda; class Merostomata; order Xiphosura; family Limulidae; genus Limulus; species Limulus polyphemus. The sequence goes on along the minus strand of NW_013665645.1, from coordinate 1,307,811 downwards.
ACTACAGCACTAGGAAACTAGAAATTACTGACATGGAATGGATCAACAAACAACTAGTACCAAAACGTGTGGTGGTGAGACAAACTCTCTCAGAGATGGTTGGGTCTTGGTATATACCTGCCAGAGTAAAAGGGCAAGAGATAAAGATCCTGGTTGATACAGGAGTGCTCAAAACACTGGTAGATTTCATGATATGTCAGGCACTCTGAGCAAAACCACCACTCAGACCAGAGTATAAAAACTTTATTATTGAAAATGTAGATAAACTACATGTGAATGGAGAGTTCATGTGCTCAGACTATAACTAGGAGGTTTTTTGGTTTAACATCACATTATCAACAGTTTATAGCCATCTTCTCCAATATTGCCATTATTGGCTCTTACTAAGACAGAGATGCATTTTATATGTGGTGAGGAATGTGAGCAAGTATTCTCCAATATTGCCATTATTGGTTCTTACTAAGGCAGAGATGCACTTTATATGTGGTGAGGAATGTGAGCAAGTATTCTGAAGTGTGCTTTACTTGAAGCAACAGTGTTGACATATTCAAGATGTGATTGTGAATTTCAGCTAGACATCAATGTCAGTGACAACAGAATCAAAAGAACAGCTAATTATCTAGTGTTAACTACTTCCAGTTCTTATATCACACAAACACAGGAACCCTTTGCTTAAAGTTTAAGCATATCAATTAGATCAACAGTAATTCCATGATGCCTTCTTATACTTATTGACTATCTATCTCATTTTAAGTGCACAAATCATACCAAATAATTACTGCTTATACAGATGAGAGTATACTGGTGTGATTTTGGTGTTTCTGGATTTTTGAAAGCATTTGACAACATGCCACATAAAAGACTTGTTCAAAAAATCATCTTGTAGGTGTGAGGATAGATTGGCTACTTGGATAGAAAAGTGGCTAGATGGAAGAGGGCACAGGATTGTTATAAATAGAGTTTCAGTCAAGCTAGATTAATGTCACAATTGAGGTGGACCAGGGATCAGTGATAGGGCCTTTGCTCTTTTTGATTTACATCAATGACACAGATGTAGGAATGATGAATAAATTACTTAAACTTGCTGATAATATTAAGGTTTTGGGTGTTGCTGGTTGTGAGGAGGATGCTGCTTGTTAGATAAACATAACTGTTTAAGTTTAATGCAAGTGTTATGATTAAGATAGTTTAAGTATAGAGCAAGTGTTATGATTTAGATAGTTTAAGTACAGAGCAAGTGTTAAATTTAGTTATTTTTAAAAGTGTGTTTATTGCAGGTTTGTTTACGTAACTGTTTTCGTATCATACATTATGTAATTCAATTGTTGTGAATTAACAATTGCTGTATTATTGCATCATGTTACTAGAACTTTCTGAGCTTTTCTCATTGTTCTAATTAAGTATTTTATTAAATATTATTACATTAGAATGTGAAATGTTCTAGGCCTCTGTCGGGCTATAAATACATGACCAAAATATAGCTCAATAGTTAGTTAGATTGATCTAGACTACATGATTGTGAATTTTAGCCACAAAAAGCATATAGTGGCATTTTCTAAAGTGAATTACCACAGACTGTATTGCAATAACAGAGTATAGAAGAAATAATTTGTCTTGTCAATTTGCTCTAATGTAATTGAACCAGCTCTTTGGACTTTGATGTAAAAGAGAATTATTTAAATCTCTGGATACAACTGTTATAATCAACAGTGTAACAAACATTTGTATGTACACTTGTTTTAATATATTAATTTAAAACAAGTGAACTGTGTTGAAATTTATTCCCAACAAGTCACAAATAGCTACTATGAAGAATCCCGGCCCATACATAAAACCTGACACTGCTGCTTTACTGCGTGAATAAATGGCAGATGGCAAATGCAAGGTAATGCATAATTTGAATTATGAGTATAATTTTGATGGGAATAACCCTAACAGTGCTATGAAAGAAAGTATTGTTACGTCTCCGTTTGTTAATTAACTTTCCGTAACTTCGTTCCGACGAAACTTTAGCGACACAAGTCCTTACTTAATAAAACTGGTTTATTCTTTCTGAATATAACTTTACAATACACTTGATTTCAACATTCGTGCTAAAACAAACGCTATAACGATCTTCAACAATACTCTCTGACTGCAGATCAATTACTCACTACCTACACACATTATACACTGTTTTTGTCACGTTGTGAGCGTCTTATATATATACCAGACTAACACTATATCTAGTAATCTCCCGACAATTCACGAAGGTTCGAGAGAACGAGTGGCATGACACTAGTCACGTGACCTCGCTGACACAACAGTATTTTGATGTTTTAGTTGAACAATCTCTTAAGCCATTCAATTAGTGGGCTGTTACTAGTGGCAGAGCAAATAGGATTTCAGTTTGTATCCTCAGAAATATTGAATATAAGTCTTAAAATGTTATAGTTTCATTGTATAGGTTGCTTCTTAGGTCACATTTAGAATATTGTGTTCAGTCTTGGGCTCCTTACCTTAAGAAGGATACTGAATTGTTGGAAAGGGTTCAGAGGAGAGCTACTAGGATGATACCTGGGATGGAAACGTAGGTTAGGTGTAGGTCTCTGAAGTTGTTTTCTCTGGAAAAAAGAAGAGTTGGAGGGGGATCTGATTGAGATATTTAAGATTGTTAAAGGAATTGATGGTGTTGATGCATCATCTTTTTTTGTATTTAATAGTGAGAATGGTAGGGAGGACACAAATATAAATGTTGGTAGGATAGGGGTCATCTTCAGCTATTACAGTTTTATTTTTCTAACAGGGTTACTGGCCTTTGGAATAGGTAGCCTTCAGGTGTGGTTGGATGCAGTAAGTTTAGGAGAGCTTATGGGAAGGCATGATAAATATTTGTATTGTTATGACAGCGGAAGTCACATGGAGCTGCTAGCGTGCGTGAAGTTTTGCGAATTATCTGGGAAGACCGAGTTTGTTCGAGATGTCATCTTTTTTAATATATAAGCCTGGCAGAGAAAGCCAATGGAAAATAATAAAGTGTGTGTTTTGTACTTGTCAAGAGCGAAGTAATCAAAATTGTGAATTGCTGTGATTAATAGCATGTATTATAAAAGTTGTTAAGTTTAAAGTGATGAGAAACGTACTGACTGTGGAATTACTGTGCACTAAGAGTTTGTGTTGAGAAAGAATAAACTGGTTTAATCAAGAAAGGACTTTTATCACTGAAATTCCTTGGAAAGAATTTCTACCAGAAATTAACAAACAAGCAGATACATAACAGTATGATAAAGATTACTTTGAATGTTTTATTTTTAGTTTAAAGTTTATTTTAGTAGATTTGACAGCCTAGATGGACTTTAACTTTTATGATAACATTAATGGTACTACAAATTTTTAAACTTTCTAATCCTAGCACTATACCATCAGAGGGCAGTGTACAACAAATGGTAATATCAGAAAGTGAGTAGTAAACTGTAAGAATTTGAGTCTTGTAACTTTAATTTTTAGGCCCTTTAATTTAATAAAATTAACCATTTTCTTTATTCCCCACATTTTAAAGTTACTCCTTTGGTTTTACTATCAAAGTGTAAAGCAACCAATCAAAAAATGTATTAGCAATTATATTAATACATTTCAAGCAACAAAATCAACATAAAGGTTAAGCTTTAAGATTATTTATCAATACAGTGTGTTTCTCTTACAACTATAAAAAATGTAAACAAATTTTAAAATACTATTTTATGTATTTTTAAATGAATCAACAGACAGATGCAAGATATGAATTTTTATAATTAAATATGTATTGTGAGATTAAACAACAATCTATTTTTTCAGTGGCATAAGTAAGAATGATGAAAATTTTTTATGAATGTGAGTTAATAATTATTGTATGTTTTTCTTTTCTTTTCACATGATAATTATGCTTAATGGCACTAATAAGTATCACACTCCTTTGATATATATATATACAATTTGTTATATCAGCATTTTTCTAAAAGTTCAAGTAAAATTATGAGCTTTTACAATGAAATTCTATATTCTCTGTTATATAATTTGTTATTACTTACAATGCATTAAATAACCAAAAATTACCAAGTTTAATAAAATTACAGTCATAATTAATTCTGTTATCAGAAAACAAAATTTAGTCTCTTGCAATTTATATCAAGTGTTTCCTATACTAGCTTCTACAGATCATATTTGCTGCTGGTGAAAGAAGGTTAACATACATGAATGGCAGGTGAAAAGTGTGAAAGATTAAAAACACACAATAATGGTAAAAGTTAGCATCCAAAAACTGATTTATCGGCTATTAAATAGAAGTTCACTCTCACTGTTAATCTTTCCACCATTATAGAGAAGTTACACATGACAATGTACCATGAACATTTCTTTTCAACTGAAGTATATTTACCTGAACACTATGAATGAATTCCTAGTACATGGTTGGTTGTAAGATGAAGCAGACACAGCACAAGAAGGTAGGAAGGTGTTTATGTCATTTGTATTAGGTTCTGGTGGTGATGGAGTTGCTGCTAAAACCAAGGTGCTGTCGAAAGATGATTGCAATTGGACAATATTTCCATCATATAAATATCCATCACATTGTATACTGAGACTGACCTAATCGAGTAAAGATTGAGAAACATGCTGTAAACTTCTAAAGTTTTTGAATTACCATGATGTTAATTAATTGAATTACTGAATGTTAAGTCACTGTTGTCTTGATTTTTGTAGTAAGCAATTTTCATAGTTAACTTTAAATGTCTTTATGCTGTTTCTCTAATAATAAATCCCTAAGATGTTTAAAACTTTTTTTTTCACTTCAGAGAAAGGCTAATAGCTGAGTAAAATACACAACCTGAAATGAAAGACAAGACAGATAATGGCTTAAAAGTGAAAGATCCAAACACTGAAGACCAATCTGACATAAGTTACAATTTATTTTCAGCCATATTCTCTTCCTTTCTGATCAATAAAAGCAATAATACCTTGATAACTGGTTTATAGTGGTTTATCTCTTTTTTATAAAGTTCTGATAATCATTCTTTAAAAATGATTTTATTTATACAAATCTAACACCAAGATTGGATAGGTACAGCAAGCTAGAATTGTATAATACAATTAGACATTTATGTGTAGAAAATAACATTTAAAAATGTAATATCACTATGAATTTCATACAGTGCTTTAACTCAATGCATATGACTACTGTTATAAAGAGTTCATTCAGAATGCTATAGATAATAATACTCACAGGTGACAGGGCTGTCTCTAACAGCTTATCAGTTTTTTGACTTAGGAGCTCCCCTCTATTTTTCTTATGAAAAAATTCACTCTTCTTTTCCTAAATTATAAAATTTTGTAACTTAGAATTATAATGAATTTCCAACAGGTACATATCTCTGAAACATAAAAAGCTTATTTTTTGTTGACTTGCTCTTAAACTATTAATGAAACAAACATGTGACTAAACTTCCGAATGTCCTTGACACAATGCATAGTATACATCAACTCACCCATGTATATATGAGCTCTGCTTCCCACTATAATTGAGATTTTGTTGTTGCAGTCATACCCATACTGAAATTGAAGAGAGAATTGAAAAATCATGAGTTTCACTGGATCACCAAAATTTATGTTCTTAAGCAAGATGGTAACAACTGAGAATGAGATTCACACCAGCCAAGTTACAAAATTAGCATAGTCAGAGAGCACCAAGGTTGCAATGAAAAGACCCAGGCAGGTGTGAGGATAGACTTGACTACTTTAGAGCAGTGTAATGGGAACAATGAATAGGTTAAGCAAATAAATTAGTAAGTTATTTCCTCTGTTTAATATCATAGGGCATCACCATCTTATGAAGAACAAAAGGCTGATGATGAGTCAAAGAAGATCAAGTGGAAAATTACCCATAACCAATGTGAGGGTGAAGAACTTCAGAAGTAATTTGAGTAGTTTAAGATGACCCTTTCACAAGGCCACCAGGATGACGGATGCAAGGAATATGAAGGCTATTAATATTTTGTTGATTTCTAAAGCAATCACAACCAGATCATCAGGTGAAGAAGAAATAAATAAATATTCAAATTCTGAATGATCTAACATAACACTAGCATTTTCAGGTGTAATAAAAATTGGTTCAAGCTTCTTCAGGATTAGGGCTAGCAGACACATCCTGCTCTGTAGACATGGAATATGAATAGACCTGGGCAAAAGATCAATCGTGTTTAAAATCATGAGAAAATGGTGGGTGTTCTGCAACATGACCATCCATATGATCATGAAACTTACCAGTGAAACAAGAAAACAATTTAGCATTAACAACTCCAAAATGTTGATCAATAATGGCTGACAACACTACCATGGGATCACCTTGCAAGTTACAGGCAGAATGCATGAGTAAGTCCTCCAAAGAAGTTGTGGAAGTTCCATTATTGTGGAAAGTATTTGCATCAGAATTAATATTGACTTCAAATATCATTATAACAAAGTTAACAGCAGGACTACATATGAAGAACTCTGAATTACAGTGGAAAAGCAGGGCTTATGTACATTCTCTAGACAAAAACATAATAAATCATATGGAAGGTGAAAAACTATGGGTAAGTTTATGCATGCTATGCATAGTGTCAAGAACATTCAGAATTTTAATTGCATGTTTGTTGACAGTAAGAGAGCTTTTCAACAAGAAAAGGCTTTTTGTACTTCATAGGTAAGTAGATATATGGACCTGCTTTGAATGAATTATATTACTATTAAAATAAGATGATTGAAAAGCTCAGTCTCAAAGCAAGCATTCTATAGAAAATAATTAAAGTAAAATAGCTAACATAAAAGTAACACTGAACAGAAAACAGTAAACGTTTAAAAAAGTCTAGGATTATGAATTACAGAGCACATAAAATATGAAAATTTCAACCACAGCAACATGTTAAATTCTAATCACTTTCAAAAATCACCTGCAAGATCTACAAGGTAATTTATAACATGTTATATTTGTGTTGGTCAGGGGAAGGATTACATTATATTGCTACCTTTATTTCACTACTGATAATGATTTTCAAGCTGTAACTCTAGAGAGAGGTTCAACAGAAGAATTTCCTAGGAAATATTTTCTCATCACAACATCTGCCTTTATCAGATATTCAAGTTTTGTGTGAGATATTGGAAATGCCAAGTACCCTAATATCCACATGACAGTTTCATCTAATAATACAAGTAGTATCACTATTAACTTCTTTATTAAAACATTTCTGTTCAGGAGATACATTTTAGTAATTATCTTTTAGTTGTCTGTTTACTTCTTATTAAGCACAAACCTGCACATTAGACTATCTGTCCTGTGAACACCACTGGTATTCAAACCCAGTTTTTAAAGTTTTAAGCCTTCAGACTTATTACTGATTCCCTGGGAGGCTCCATTGTCTGTCATTAAAATTCTATTTAATTGTGTTGATTTCGTTCAGAATAAGGTTTACTTATTATGCTTAGTCAGTTTCATTCTGAGCAACTGTGTCTTCCCCAACTGGTTACAAAGAGAGAATGGTAGTTTTAAATATGAGATATTGTGAACTTTGAGCATACACACTTACTCATAATTTGAAATTAAATATCTAATGTAATTTCAAATATGAGGCCTTTTAATAGAAGTTATATCTGATAGATATTCTACTTCTGCAGAGAATTCTGGAACAGATCTATTCTACCGGTTCCAGGCTGTAGCTTGTACTCTTTTGTTAATTGCCATCCTACATGTGCCCAAGTTTAACAATTTTTAACAAGACTGTGACAATTAATTTTGTGAAAACCTTTTAAGTACTACTAATAATTCACTTAAAAATTGTCTTTTATTATGCTTTATTAGCTGTCTCATTTGATTAACATTCATAGACAAAGATCCTTTTCCCCTGCTAATTTTGAATGTATCCATTTTCAAATGTAATTCATTATAGGGTTTATTCACTACAGAAATTGGTCAACAATTTCACAAGTATTATTAAAACAAGTTTAATAAAATATTTGCTACAATGGTTAACTTTTTGCTCATTAAGCTTAAAGATAACTTTTTCATCAAATGCAAGTGCAAGGGTTGAGTTTGTAAATACAATGCTATTTAATGAAAGGGTGTGTCTGTGTGATTGCCATAGCTCCAAGAGGAAAGAACCTAGAAACCTGAAAATTTTGCACCAATACTAAGTGGACCATGAGGATGTGCACCTGGGTATTATTACTTATCCATGTGCATGCACATCTTTTTTTCAGGCAAGCTAGCAAAAAACGCATAGAAAAGAAGTGTAACCATCATAGAGAAAATAATCTACAAACCTGAAATTCTGTATCCATGCTAAGTGGACCCTGAGGGTGTGCACCTGGGTATTATTACTTATCTTATCCATGTATGTGTGTCTTTTTAATGATGCAAGCTAGCAAGAAACCACATAGAAAAGAAGTGGTTCCTTATATTACAAATAGAAAGCACAGACAGACACACATTTGTGTGCATCTTTTTAATGGGTAAAGCAAGTGAAAAACCACATAGAAAAGAAGTGGTTACTTATATAACAACTTCTAATATATAGAAAACCCAGAACGTTTTGGTAATAATGATTCCAACAATGGCTTTTATGTCATGTTTCTTAGCAACAATAGTATAACCCTAATACTGTTGTTAGTCTATATACTGAAAGTATAAAATGAAATGTATCAACTACAAAATTTAAAAAATATTTGTTGACTTCTTAATTTAAAGTCTCCCTTGATTAAAGAGGTTTGTTTTTATTATCAATATTTTTACTTTTATGAAAAAGTTTATGGTCGAGGCTCTAGGCTAGGTTACCTCACACTTTAGGCTTATTTATTAATTTCTTTAGTTCATAACAACATCCACTACACTTACAAGGTTTCACATCAAACCCCTTGCACCCCATCACTAAATTTGTAATGGGCAGACATTAATCAAACCGTAAAAATTTGTAATAGATTCTGATAAAATGCAATAGAAATTTGTGATATCAAATATAAATGTGAAATATTCAATGCAATGATAAAATTCATTGATAATAAATAATTCTTAATCTACTGTACTTTCTTTGTAACTTTTTATGTTTCTAGGAAATAAAAATGTTTAAAATATTTTTGACTGTTCTTCTATGTTAAAATAGGTTCAGAATATACACAATGATATAGCCATTTAGAATAAATCAACCTAATAACCTGAGTGAAGCTGGATACTTTTGCTAGTTTCTGAATAAGCATAGGCATCTACCATATCCATATAGATAGATATACAAAGCCTACCAATACGTACACATCTACTTCATAAAGTGTTGGATACACAAGACTGTTCAGTTTAAGTTATTATTTAGTGATTTAATATTTAATGATTATTTAGTTTTCACAACACAAATGTTGAAAGTTAATTATTTTAAAAGTGATAGTTATGACAAGCTTTGTTATGTAACTTTGTAAGTCTTATGTTGTGCATGTAGTTTAATTGTTGTACTAGGCTTTTCTAATATTGTTGACATCATCTTACATGAAGCTTCTAAGTGTTTCTTGTGATGTGTGTCATATTGATTTTACTAGAGGGCTAGATATTTCTAGATTTTTATGCAGTGTGTTATAAATATGTGCTGCTACAGAAAGTGAGTTAGTGAAAGTTAGTAAAAGTGAAGTTAGACTGTGTGATTGTCAGTTTAGCCACAATGGCTCATTTCTAAAGTGAGTTTCACAGCTTGTATTGTAATAACAGAGATAAAAGAGAATAAGTTGTTTTGTCAAAGAGGCTTTTGGCAAAATGGACATTTGGCAAAAGAAAGAGACAATTAGTTATAGCTCTGGGTACAACTGTGGTGATTAACTATAAAAAAAATATTTGTATACAAGTTTGACTTGTTTATATATATATTATTTTAAAACAAGTAGATTGTGTTCTGTTTGTTTATTGTTCAAATTTATCGTTAATAAGTGACAGACACCTACTGTAAAGAATCTGGCCCCATAAAACTGACATAAAGAATGCTATTTTATTAAATAAACAAGCAACTAAGGAAACAAAATTACAGTTAGTATTTAGTGGATCTACTATTTGGAATATTTAAGGCAGAAATATGGTTATCCATCATATTTGCAAGATCTGAAATCTGGACATTTTGGAATTGCATTCCACTCCTGGAGAAAAGCTTGGATGAGTGTCCTAGATGTTGGTTGTTATGGATGTTTTCATAGGGAACAGTCAAGAATGGACCACACCATCATTATGTGGCTTAAGCTAAATGAGTACAGGTCCCATTTTGTTTGAAAACATTGTCTTGTCTGCTAAGCTTGTTATTGGCATAAACAGGTAAAAGGTCTTGATAAATAATGTGATGGATTGAGCAACAGAGAGAACTCTTTCATACACCATCAGTTGTGATTATTTGGCTGCCTAAATGTCTCCCTCAAACCATCTTTTGTCATAATTTGAAGATAAATAAAAGTGACAAAACTCAGCTAGGTGTGTATATTGTCCAAGAATTGTGTATATTTCTATATTATAGTGTCCTAAAAAAGTAGAAAGATACAATATCTGTACTGCTTTCATTGCTTTCAACATTTGATATAATCTGGAGTAATGAGTGCCTTCCATGTAACTACTCTGCCACTGTAGCCCATGCTATGAAGTTAAATTATGATGGACAATGATTTACAAAAGATTTCACAATTTTTCACTGATTTCAAGTAACCTCATGAAAATAAGGTTAATATCTGATAATCTTTCATTTGTTACACAATTCTTTGTATCCTGTAATTTTTACCAAACTATTCCTGTATGTATACCTCAGGGCCATTTGCATATGATGTCAATAAGATAGTTGATTTGTATTCTCAAAGTATTTAGTTAGTGGTAAGCTATATATATATGATTTGATATATCCTACCTATTGTTTCAATTATACTAAAGCAAAATAGCCAGCAAATAAACAACTTTTTATAAAACAGGTTAATTATTTTGGAATTAAAAATTATAGTAAAATATTAAGTACATCTATCAAAGTGCACAACAGTTTACTTCAATGGAACATGAGGAAGCTGCCCAAATTTAACAGAAAAACGACATGGATGCATTCCTGGTGTGGTATGAAAGATTTCCCCAAAGTCAGAACTAGGGCAAAGGTGACTGGGCAGTCTGTCTCAGACACCTTCTCACAGGAAAAGGCCTACAAGTGTATGTAAGCATGATGTCAGAAGATGCCATGGACTATGAAAAATTAAAAGCGGCCTTGCTCAAACACTATGAATTTACCAAGGTAGGTTTTCACCAAAAGTCCAGAGAAGTCGAACCTGACACTGGAGAAACTGTATGAAGGCACCCATCTACAACTTGGTGATTGGCAAAAAATCAGGCATTGGATATTTGGAGGAACCAAACAAAAAGAAGACTGATGAGGAATCTTCAGTCACCACAAGAGCTCAAGAAAAAAAAAGCAGGCAAGACATCCAGCGCATGCAAATCTTGAAAGGTGTTATCCCGAATGTAGATCTATGGAAACTGAAGGAAGCACAGAAGAAAGGCCCTTCACTGCATAAACTTTGGGGCAGTTCCTGGGAGAAAGTTGAGCACAAGAGAAAGGGACTTACAGAATAGAGGACCAGAAGGGAGTGCTGTACCAGTTCTATTGGGGAATTAAACAAATCATAGTACCAACAGAATACCAGACTCAAGTGATGAACCAAGGAGCAAAGAAGATGGCAGGCAAAATTACCAGCAACTTTCGTTTGGCAGGGGTTATTGGAGATGTGACCAGGTTCTGCAGTCATGTGACTTCTGCCAAAGGACAATACCTAGACAGAAGGTAGCTAAGGTACCACAGGTGAGATTTCTCTCATAGAAGAGTCATTCAGCAGAGTAGCTGTGGACTTGATGAGACCACTAGCACCTGTATCTGACAAGGGCAACTGGTATGTGTTGACAGTAGTCGACTATGTGACTTGTTACCCAGAAGCCAAAGTACTGCCAAAGATAGAGAAGGAGAGAGTAGCAGAATCCCTTCTGAAAGTGTTCTGCAGAGTAGGCTTTTCAAAAGAAGTCTTGAATCACAGAGTGACCTGGTTTACCTCAGAACTGATGTAAGAGGTATGGAGACTCATCAGCACTAGGCAGCTCTTAACCATCCTGTACAACACCAGATGTAATGGACTTTTTGAGAGAGTCAATGGAGTCTTAAAGAGTATGCTGAAGAAAATGGGCCCAGAGAGACCATGTGACTGGGATAGGTACCTGCAGGCAGTATTATTTGCTTACCAAGAAGTCCCACAAGCAAGTACAGGATCTTCACCATTTGAGTTACTCTATGGAAGAACAGTGAGAGGTCTGATGCAGATATTGAAAGAAATGTGGACAGGAGAAAAAAAAAGAGTTATAAGTGAGGAACACACATCAGTGTGTGCTAGACCCCAGAAACTGACGAGAGGAGACCTGTCAACATGCAAGAGAACGTTTGGAAGCACCTCAAGTCAGTCAGAAGCACTTCTATGACAAGAAGGCTAAGAATTGATGTTTCAAGGTCAGACAAAAGGTCTTAGTACTGCTACCCACAGACAACAAATAACTCACCATGCAGTGTAAAGGACCTTTTTAAGTAAAGGAAGTGGTCAACAGAATGGACTATAAGGTGAAAGTAGATGGAAAGACCAAGATGTACCACACCCATCTGTTGAAGAGGTACTTTGAGATGAAAGAAGACTTAAAGGGTGCAGCTATTGAGGCACAGATGGAGATTGCAGGTGTGTCTGCCATAGACACAGAACCAATAGATGGTGACATTGTCATAGAAGATGAAGACCTACTAGACCAAAGATCACTAGGTGGAGATGAGATTTAATAAAACACCAACATCAGTGAAGAACTGACTGGCAAGCAGAAGAAAGAGCTACAAGATCTACTGTGCCAGTATGCAGATGTCTTCACTTATAGACCAGGCAAAACAAATCTTGTGTAATGCAAGGTGAAGCCCTATCAAATGCCCTATATGATGAGAGACCTGATCAAGCAAGAAGTTGAGGTATTGTTAGAAGCCAGCATCAACAAGACTTTGAATTCAGCCTGCTATTCACTGGTGTTAATTGTGGAAGAAGAGGGATGGCTCAAACCACTTCTGCATAGATTTCTGGAAACTGAACTTCATGACAAAATTCAACTACAAACCTATGGGCAACCCAGAGGCTATCGTGGTAAGACTAGATGGGGCCAAGTTCTTTACAAAGATCAACTTCAGTAAAGGTTGTTGGCAGATCCTGATGGAGACAGCATTTATGACACCAGATGGATGCTACCAGTTCAAAAGGATGCCATTTGGGTCAGCAGAGATATTTAACCGCATGATGCAGAAGATGTTGCATAAAACCACCAATATCGAGCATTATGTGGATGACATTCTGCCCCACACAACCAGATGGGGAGACCATCTGAAGAATCTTAGAGCTGTTCAGGTGAGTAAGGGCAATAGGTCTGACCATGAGACCACCTAAGTGCTACATCAGTTATTCTGGGCTGGACTTTGTTGAAAAAAGGTGAGAAACCCACAGATAGTCATGGAAGAGAAGAAGTACAAGATGCACCAACTTTGACAACCAAGCAGCAAGTCAGATCCTTCCTGGGGTTAGTGGGATATTAAAGGAAGTTCAACCCAAACTACACTGAAGTCACTGTACCACTGACTGATCTTATCAAGTAAGGCCAACTCAACAAGGTGAAGTATCAACAACTACATCAGATGGCATTCCAGAAGTTGAAGAACGTGCTATGAAGTTCACCAATCCTTAGAATGCCAGACTTCAACAAACTGTTCATTTTTAAGGCTGATGTTTCAGATGTTGGAATTGGAGCAGTACTTCTACAAGAACACATAGACAGACTGTTACTGTAATGTACAGTAAAAAGCTGTTGAGTAGCTAAAATAACAACTCTGTGGTTGAGAAAGAGTGTCTGGCCATCATATTTGCTATTATGAAATTCAAGAACTACTTCTACGAGAAGGAGTTCATCATCCAGATGAACCATCAGCCCCTTGCATGCATCCAGAGTGGCAAAATCAACAGTGCAAGGATCATGAGGTGGGTGTCGTACCTCCAGAATTACCAGTTCCACATTGAGATCATCAAGGTGACTGCAAATGTTGGTGCAGACTATATGACTAGACTCTGTGTATGAACTGAAAACAGTCTGAATATAGTATAAAAATACTGTAGATATTTTTCTCGAAGAGTAGCTTATTGTTAGATATACAAGACTGTTTAAGTTTAATGTGAGGGGCTTTATGACTTAGATGGTTTCAGTATAGCATGAGTGTTAAATTTAATTATTTTTAGAAGCAATAGTTTATTAAAAGTTTGTAAACTGTTTTTGAATCATGCACTGTGTAGTTCAATTGTTGTGAATTAGCAATTGTTGTATTATTGCATCATGTTGCTAGTACCTTCTAAATTTGCCTCGTTGTTTTAATTGAGTATTATTGCATCATAATATCTAGTGTGTGGAACATTCTAGGCCTCTGTCGGGCTATAAATGTGCATCCAAAATGTAGTTCGAGTCAGTTAGATAGATAGTTAGCTAGATCTATATTGCATGATTGTGAGTTTTAGCCACAAAGAGTGTATAATGGTGATTTTTAAAGTGAAATTATCACAGATTGTATTCTAATACCAGAGTAGAGAAGAATAATTTGTTTCGTCAATTGTGTTTTAAATAAATCAAACCAGACTGTGTGGACTTTGATGAAAAAGAGACAATTATTTAAAGCTCTGGATACAACTGTGGTAACAGTTTTAGTGGTGATTCTAAAGAGAAATTATCACAGACTGTATTGTAATAACAGAGCAGAAAGTATAATTTGTCTTATCAAATTGTGTTCTAAAGTAACTGAGCCAGTCTGTGTGGTATTTCACAAAAAAAATAGAGAATTATTTAAAGCTCTAGATACAACTGTTATAACCAACAGATAAAACCTAACTAATCGTTTTCAGACACAGCAAAAGAATATAAATTATCAGTTGAACCAATTTAACTGAACCTGCACTGTTTATTTCACATTTCAATTTTACCCACTTGTGCTGCCTTGCTGTGTTTGACTGGTTTAAATACAATTGAATAGAAATAATTTGTATGATTTGTAACCACATTCTTTAAACTTGGTCTATCCTTCTTTCACATGATAGTCTACATATTAATATCAATTGAATTTACACTTTCATTCTTAAGCAACATATATTCAAACATTATATACCTTAAAAAAGCCTCAATGTTGTTATTAAAATTTAATATCTGTTTAGCTCAATTTGAACAAATGTATAAATTTCAAAATATTTCATTTAAACATTTCAACTACCATTCTCAAGTGAATATTTATGGAACAAAACTAAACTTTTATAACTGCATTGCATTTTCCAGATATAATCAGTAACTTGCCAAATAATGGCGGTAAATTCAAATCTTGTATAAAGCTTTCTTAACACAACTGCTACAAGGTGACTTCTTTTTTGAAACGTTTACATTTAGTTTCAAATCTTGTATAAAGCTTTCTTAACACAACTGCTACAAGGTGACTTTTTTTTTGAAACTTTTGCATTTAGTTTCAGTCTCATTTTTAATGCCTTTCTGGCTAACCACATTATTAACACTGATAACTATGCTACAGTGGTTTACCTCCTTTAAATAAGCTTCTTCATTCCAGTTTCCAATTCTTACTGCTGAAGTATAGGAAGTCTTTCCACTGGGTAGAGCCATTGTAAATCCATCACTTGGTTTCATACCAAATGGCACACTACAATAGCTGGCCATGTTATGTTCCTTTTCTTAGTTATGATTTATGTTTTTGGCAATGAAAGAAAACAGAATGAAATATCAATGTAAATTTTATGAATGTTTTAATGACAGCTAAGTATTACTAGTTAATTAGACAAACTTTTCTTCATCTTAATCTTTAAAGATCCTGTCATATGTTTATCATTAACACAAGGCTGGTGCTAGTGCTCCCCCCAGCCCCAAATTTCACTGCCTCCTCCCCAAGCTAATGTTGTTCATTAATTTAATTTTAGACTTTATATTACATTTGGCTCCATTATATGTCTCACCAAATGCATCTCTTGATCTTACGTATTGTGAACAGTCTCATTACAAGTACACAATCACTTATGGTCACTACCGCTCACTTGACTCAATTATCTGTCTGCAATTATCTATCCCGTCACTTTATTTGCCGGCTTATATATACAAAAATAGAGGGTGCGTAGAAAAGAGTTGCCAGGAACAGACATGATCCTTCTAGAATCTCATGACATGTTACTAGAGTCACGTGACTTCCGCTGTCGTAACAATATCTTTAAATGTGTGGTTGGATGGAAGAAAGCAGAGGGTTGTTATAAATAGTGTTCAGTCAAACTGGATTAATGTCACAAGTGGGGTACCTCAGGGCTCAATCTTAGGACCTTTGCTCTTTTTTTTATTTACATCAGTGACAAAGGTGAAGGAATTATCAATAAATTACTTATATTTGCTGACTGATATTAAGGTCTTGGGTACTGCTAACTGTGAAGAAGATGCTGCTGCTTTACAAAAGAAATTAGATTATTTAGTGAGTTGGTCAAATAAATAGCAGATGGGTTTTAATTATAATAAATGCAAGATAATGCATGTGGATTATCATAATGTAAATTATAAGTGTCATGAAACAAAGAGACCCTGGTGTAGTGGTTGATCAGTCTCTTAAGCCATCCAAGCAGTGTGCTGTTGCTAGTGGTAGAGCAAATGTGATTTTATTTTGTATCTACAATAATATTGAATATAAGTCTAAAGAGGCTATAATTTCATTGCATAGGTCAGTGTTTTTTGTTTCTTTTTGAAAAATGAAGAGTTAGAGAGGATCTGATTGAGGTATTTTAGATTGTAAAGTAAATTAACAGTGTTGATAAATCATCTTTTTTCATACTTAATTGCGAGAATAGTAGGACTAGGGGACACAAATATAAATTCTGACAAGGTAGAAGTCATTTTTAGCTAAGACAGTTTTATTTTTCTAACAGGGTGGTTGGCCTCTGGAATGGGTTGCCTTCGGATGTTGTGGAGGCAGTAAATTTAAGTGAGTTTAAGAGAAAGCTTGATAACTATATGAATGATAAGGGTTGGCTTTAAGATTTTTATTTTATTTTCTAAATTTTATGTATTGGATATTTTTAGTTTAGTTTAGAGGGTCAGACTAGATCTTGCTGCAGAAAGTAATACCTAGTGTTTAATTGGCACACATACTCAATCTGAGTCAGTACGTTTCAAAGAACAACTCTAGGAATATTAAAACAATTTTCACATATGAAATAAACACAACAGTACAAAAAAATATGTGGTATTTGCATACCACAAATATACCAACATGTTAAAGCACTGTGACACCAGTACAAGAATGATACCTGGGGTTTAACTAAGAAAAGAAAAGTAACATTAATTATAAAGCTATGAGGAAGGTTAGTAATAACCAAACGGGTACTAATAATTTATTACATATAGCCTAGGTTTGACTTTAACTGAAAACATAATCTATAATTTAAGAATACAGTTTACAATGTAATTACCATCCAAACTGAGCCAGCTTAGTTAAATTCTAATATATTTTTTTTATACTTAAGTATGGTGAAATGTCACCGTTTATAATTATTAGTAAGTATTATATTTATAATATGACGTTTGGATCATAAGACCTTGCAAAGAGACTGAAAGGAAAAACAAAATAGCAATAGTATTAATAAGAATTATACAAAATATTTTGATCATAAATCCTTGACTATGAAAGATAAGTTAAATATAATACCAAACTCTTGACAGTCAGCTTACTGCAAAGTCCGCTATGAAGACAATTCGTTAGGTCGCTAATGTTAACAGTATTAAGTCCACAGAAATTGAACTTAAAAATAAAAGTAAAAAATAATACTGGAAAAAATATTAGAAGTTTGAATAGCAGATGCCAAATTATAAATCTTACTAGGTATGCAATAAGTTATAATAAAATATTAGAACGGAAGCGATAAGGCTTATTACACTGTAGAAAATTAACGCCTGGCCTAGTCTTATATCACTAACAATAGCACGTGCCTGTGATATTTGTTTTTAAAATGTTGCCTAGCAACATAGTTGTTCAAAGCACAAAAACGAAAAACAACATATTTGAAAAATTACAAAAATGACAGAGACATTATTAGCTTCCTTGATGTAGTCTTAAAAGCGAAAACAATTAAGTGAAATATATATATATATATATTATCAATAAAGTGAACGTTGGCAAAAATCGTAATCATATGATATTAATGGTCACACAGGTGTAAACAAAAAAAAATAATGGTTATAAACCTTCGAACAAAATTTTGTTTTAGATAATATCAAAATACACTTTGTTTGTTTGTTATTAAACATAAAGCTACAGAATGAGCTATCTATGCTGTGCCCACCAAATACAAATACAATTAATAACTATAAATAAAATAATTTTATATAAAGTAATGTTTCATTGGGTTTAAACGTCTATGTTTTTTTAAACATTTTTAAATGAAAATGTTATTTGGCTATTTAACAAACGTTTCAATAAACAAAGTACTTTTGCAATGTTCACGTTACACATTATCAATCGAGAAACTCATATTTTTCGATTCAAGAAGGCACGAATATGTTGTATAGAATGTGAATAGATCATAACCAGAGGAAAAGTGGCTAACAACATTTACTATACAATGCAGTAAGTCAACAACAGATTATATTCAGATATTAACACCCTGACTGACATGCAATTATTAACGCACAGTGAATAAAATCTTTTAACATACAACTTATTTCAACTCTTATTTTAAAATTAACTACAAAAATGTAGATCATATAAGTATCCTTTTCAATAGTGGCTTTATGCTACCTTGTATCTTCCCGGTGGCACAGTGATAAGTCTGTAGGCTTGTAACGCTAAAGATTGGGTTTAGATACCCCTGGTGGGCAGAGCACAGATAACCCATTGTGTACCTTTGTGCTTAACAAAAGCAAAAGTTCGACAGAGGTTTAGGATCTATGACAAGTAGAAGTGTGTACTTGATAAAATAAACAATATTTTCTTCGGTGTTCAAGACTGACGAGTGTTTGTTTTCAGTTATGTAAACCTATTGTCAATTTGCTGTGGTGTTGAATGTTTGGTGTGATGTGGTATTAGGAGAGTGAAGGCCTACTGGTACGTGCAGGTACTGATTAAATATTGTACGTTATTGAATGTTTTAGGTTTGATAAAGTGGTTGTTCCAGTTTTGGGGATTCTTTGCATTATTACTAGAGCAACTTATACTGGAGGTTGCACGATCTCTACTACAACTTGAACAGGTGTTGTTGTCACGAGATTGGGGGAGTTCAGCAACAGATGCATTTAAAGCGGGCTGAATAGGTCACTCTTGGGTGACAAAACAATAATGATTTTAGCATTGAATTCTTTGCAGTTTCGATCTTCTGTTGCACAAGGTCTGTCTTGCCTGGTCTGTGAAGATATCTGTGTACTGGCATAGTAGATCTTGTATCTCTTTCTTCTGCTTGCCAGTCAGTTCTTCACTGATGTTGATGTCTTATCTCATATGTCTAATGGGTCTTCATCTTCTATGACAAAACTGCTGTCTTCAGGTTCTGCATATATGACAGCCACACCTCCAATATTCATCTATGTTTCAATAGCTGCAACTTTTGAAGTAACTTTTCAACATATTGGCATGGTAGATCTTGGTCTTCTCATCCACTTTCACCTTATAGCTCATTCTGTTGCCCACTTCCAGCACTTCAAAAGGTCCCTTCCACTACAGGGTGAGTTTGTTGTTGGCTGTGGGTAGCACAGCCAAGACATTTTGTTCAACTTTGAAATGTCAATCCTTGACCTTTTTGTCATAGAAGTGTTTCTGTCTGCCTTAAGTGGCATACAAACGCTCTTTAGCAACTTGGCAGGTCTCCTCAAGTCGGTTTCTGAGGTTTAACATATATTGGTATGTGTTCCTCACTTCTGACCTTTCTTCTCCTATACACAGTTCTTTCAATATCTGCATCAAACCTTGTACTGTTCTTTCATACAATAACTCGAAGGGTGAAAATCCTATACTTGCTTGTGGGAATTCTTGGTAAAAAAATAATGCTGCATGTAGGTACTAGTCCTTGTCACGTGGTCTCTCCTGCTACATTTTCTTCCGCATGCTCTTTAAGAGCACAAGAAGTCGTTACATCTGGGGTTCTAGAAGGTGGTAAAAAGCTGCCCAGTGCTGATGAGGCTGCACACCACTTGCATCACTTCTGAGGTAAACTGGGTCATTCTGTAACTCAATACTTCTTTTGGAAAGCCTGCTGTACAGAACACTTCCAGGAGATATTCTGTTACTCTCTCCATCTCAATCTTTAGCAATACTTTGGCTTCTGGATAACATATCACATAGTCAACTACTGTCAGTACAAACCAGTTACCCTTGTCAGATACAGGTGCTAGTGGTCTCATCAAGTCCACAACTATTCTGCTGAATTGCTCTTCTATGAGAAGCATCTCATCCAGGGGCACCTTAGCTACCTTACCTCTAGATATTGTCCTTTGGCAGGTGTCACATGACTGCAGAACCTTGTCACATCTTTGATGAACCCTGACAAATGGAAGTTGCTAGGGATTCTTTCTGCTGTCTTCTTTGCTCCTAGGTGTCCTCTCACAATCGACTCATGAGTCAAATTTATCACATGAGTCCGATGCCCTGTTGGAACTATGATATTTTTAACTTTCCCCATAGAACTGCCTTGAGAGATCTGGTACAGTTATCCTTTCTGGTCCTTTATTCTGTAACTCCTTTTCTCCTTGGTCTTGCGTTTCACTTTCTCCCTGCAACTGTCCCAAAGTTTCTGCAATGAAGGGTCTTTCTTCTGTGCTTCTTTCAGTTCCTGTAAACCTAAATTCGGGATGAAACCTTTCGAGACTTACAGGAACTTGATGTCTTGCTTACATATCTTGAGCTCTTGTGGTGACTGCAAATACCTCATCAATCTTCTTTCTGAATGGTTTCTCCAAACTTCTACTTTCTAGTATATTGCCGATCATCAAGTCTTCATACACATGGCCTCAAGGTCTCTCATGTAGTATGGAGTAAACTTTCCCAATGTCTTATCAATCAGTGCACACAGATGTACTTTGCCCTTCATCTGGTCATCAGATACTTGACTGGTTCTCACTGCTGCACTGCTACATCCAATGTTTCATAGGACCTTCACTTTCTTGTCCCCGACATAGCTTTCCCCTACTGGCATGTTGCGGTTTGTTGGCAGCTCTCATTGTTTTTCACATGCTCCAATCACCACTGGCACTATTGACTCATTTGCTAATTAGAGCTGACTGTTAATCATGCACTGTTTAATAATGGTGATAGCACTTCCTTATAGTAGTGAAGCTGATGAGTTGCCTCTATTCTGTTTCTTCTGACAGCAGCATCCATGGTGACAGTCACTCTTTTCTTGTTTCTTGACAGTACCATCTTTGTAAGTAGCTCCAGCTGTTTTATGTTGAGATTTCTGGTATTGTTTTTGACTTTAACTGGTTATTTTTATACTTCCTCCATGGACTTCCATATACTGTTATGCCAACTTGATAATCTCATCCACATCTTTTGGTGCTCTCTCCTTTACAAACGGTGACATATCAGTAGAGCACATGATCATGAACTGTTCACGTATTAGTATATCTTCACACTTGGCTATGTCAGTTTACCTTGTGAAGTGTCATCATAGACATGCCATAAACTAAAATACACATTCTCCCAGTGTTAGATTTGACTTCTTTGAACTTCTAACAAAACCCTTCCTCAATAAGTTCATAGCATTTCAGCAAGGCCACTTTTAATTTGTCATAGTCCATGGCATCTTCTGACGTCATGTCCACATACACATGTAGGTCTTTTTTGTGAGAAGGGAGCTAATTCAGACTGCCCAGTCGCCTTTGTCCTAGTTATGACTTTGGGCAAATATTTTATATCTCTCCAGCAAAGCATCCATATTATCTTTCTGTTAATCAAATTTGGGCAGCTTGGGTCATGTGGTTCTGATCTCATTGTCATTCTTGGGTTCTTCATCTTTCTGTCTGGTGAGGTTTGCAATCTCAATTTATGTTCTTATTCTCTCTATTTCCAGTCTTTCCTTTCTCTCATTTTCTTCTTTCTCAATTTGTATTCTTATTCTCTCTTCCTTTCTTCTATGTTGACGCTCTTTTCTCTCTGGTATTTTTGTTGTTTAACAAACTCTCCTTTTTCCGCTAGCATTCACGTCTTCTTCTACTGCCCTTTACCACTGTATAATCTTGGCTGGCTCACCGATGTTAGGTTTTTATATATGGATGGACAGGAGTCTTTATGGTAGGTGTCTGTGACTTGTTGGCTATAAATTTCAACAATAAAAAAACAGCATGCAATCCATTTGTTTTAAAATAGTATATTAAGACAAAGTCAAATGTATATACAAATGTTTGTTACACAGTTAATCACCACAGTTGTATCCAAAGCTTTAGATAATCGCAGGTTGGTTCGGTTATGTTAGAACATTATGAACAAGACGACTTATTCTCCTATGCTCTGTTATTACAACACAATCTGCGATAATTTCACTTATATTACACTGTTGGTTAACACAATTGCATCCATAGCTTTAAATGATTGTCTATTTTCGTCTAATGTTTACACACGTTTGTTCAATTACTTTAGTATACAATTGACACCCTTTTATTCCTGTCAACATTATGATCAACAGTTTTCCTAACTAACTGATAGTAAAGTAGTAGTCTAAAATGCAGTCCATGTATTTTCTCAGCAAGACAGTACCACCCAGTAGATTGGAAAGCTAGGGAGGCAAAGCCCTTTCAGTTATTGGTTTCTCGAATAGACGACTGTCCTAATTGCTGATAATTATATGGAAAACCCACAATGTAGAGCATACATTGTATGATGAAACTTGATAGCTTGGAAAGCAAGAATTGCCACTTCCTTTCAATCAGTAATTTACAAGAAATGACTGCCCCAACTGCTGGTAATCAAGTGGCAGTCACAAAATACAGTCCATAAATTTTATCAGACAATACCACCAATAGCATGTAAAGCAAGGAACAGTACACGAAATTGTTTTTTGACCAACAGATAATCGTAGCTGCTGGTCTGGCAGTTACTTCCAGCTATAAGGATAAGGAAGGAGTCATTGGCTGACCACTAGAGTTTTCCAACTAATCTTCAAGCACCTTCTCATCTGATTCATAGTGCACTGTCAAATAAATATCTACTGATCCTTTCTCTTCATCAGATAAAGTAAGGTGGTATGACACGGTGCACTCATCATCTTACAGATCATTAGTCTCAACCTCTGATTCCTGGTCAAACCAGTGCATGCAAGGTGCATTCATAATGTACAGTTACAGCTTGTCAATGTGCTCTACATGCTTATATACACCATGCAACCACTGTATCTCATATGTCAAAGGACCTGTTTAACAGCTAGCTAAAGTCAAGTGGCTTCCATGCCCCTAGCATATTAAAACCAAACCCAGTTTTAATGCTGGAATCAACGCACTTTGTTTGCCTTGTCATAAAATCTCCTTTTTAAAGAAGCATGCCATTTAGTCAGTCTTGAATTTTAAATTATGGTTATTAGAGTATAAATACCTAAAACCTAAGAAATATTTGTGGAACGCATTTTTAGATTCTATAGCATAGAAGGATTTGTACTTGATGACTGTGATTATTGGAGTGTATTACGGTTTCCATTGTTTTGCCATAAATGTTTATGTTTATGTCCAGAAATGAAATGTATTGATCATAAATGTGGTAAATATATTTGAGAGCTGGATGAAAAGATTGGTCATAAGAATTAATTTTTGAAGGATTTTATTTTACAAATTACTAAATATATCTAATGGAAACCCTTATAATAGAGCCAGCAAAGAAAGATTTCTAAAAACTTATTATCAGCCTTATTGTGATGCAATGTCATACAAATTACTGATCACTAGTTTATCTTTCCATAGGATAAGGTTATATATACCTTGATATTTGATATACTGTAAGTGATTGATATAAATAGCGTTTCAAATGGGACTATGTTTTTGCATTCCTGTCTGACCTGTTGAGCTCTAGTATTGAGCAAAAGGCCTCACCAGCAGTGTATTTGACAGGAAGAAATTTAAGCCTATTTTTATATAGCAAGATGGTAAAAGACACATCAATAAAAAGTGTACCAGACTATGTGAGTCTCACATTATGATTGGTTACTGCAATATCAGGCAAATTAACAGAATGTGCACAGAGTCAGTTTAATAGACGATTAAACTTGAAAGTAAATGTTGACTATAATTCCAAATTTACCACGTGTATCTATATGAAATGTGGAGGTTTTTTTAAATAAAATGCTGAAGTCTGTTGTGCTCAAAAATCTGATGTGTTACAAAAGTATTTGTACTCAAGATATGTCTGTGAATTGACGATGTCAATCTGACTTAGAATGCAACAAGTCAGAGTGCAAAGTGATATTCAAGTGAAGAATAAAATACTTTTGTCCATTGTACAGTTTTGTAACCTCTAAAAACTCCAAAATGCATATCTACGTTTTGTTCAGTATCCCTGTATATTGTGTGTGATACTTACATCTCTAACACGAACTTTTGATAACCTTGACATCAGCTACATAATACTTGACTCGATTATCTGTCTCCATATCTCCCTGTCTGCTATTATTATCTCCACTTTATTTGCCGGGCTTATATATTAAAATAGAGGGCGTCTGGCAGCCTTCATGATCCTTCTAGAAACTCATCACGTGTTACCAGCGTCACTTGACTTCCGCTGTCGTAACACTGCCCCTTCCTTAGTATTGTTCATCCCGAACAATAGCCACTTACATTAAACCAATATAAAATTAACAGTAACATGATTAAATGTACAGAATTTACAAAACAAAATTAAAATTCAACAAAGTATCTTAATTTTACGGGACGCATCTTCTTCCGTACTGATCTCCATCTCATTGGCTTCTGCTTCACATGGGGCTCATCTGCTCCATCAGGAAATGCCCTATTATCAGTAACAGTCACATCGGTGGTAGTAACTTCATTAAGGGCATCACTGTTTCCCTTCTCTAAATTGGGTAGTTTCTTTTTCGAAAGTGACTTTTTCAGGTGACACGTCTTCAGTAGCATCATTTGTTCCATCATTCCTTTTGTTCCAACTGAAATTTCCTGGACCATGATAACACCAAAGCCAGTTGACATGCACCATAGTTGGCTTACTTCGCCGACCACATTTTATTCTGAAAGTCACGTCTGAGAGACGATCCACTATGTCATGTGGGCCTTCCCATGGAGAAGACAACTTAGGAGACTTCTCTTTGGTCTTCCTGGGATTATACAACCACACCTTGTCTACTGGTACAAAGCTG
>NW_013665645.1:1280625-1281359 GCF_000517525.1 Limulus polyphemus | reverse complement strand
GACCCAAGTAAAGCACCTCTTTCAGGAACAAGTGGCATTTATTGGGATGGAATTTGAGGTTTGCTGCATTCAAACGCTTGAATACTTCCTCTAACCGGGTCCCATTCTTCTTCTGGACTAACACGACGGGAGCTGACCAGGGACTATATGATTTCTCGACTATCCCTTCCTTAATTAGGCCATCCATGACCTTCTCCATCTCTTGTCGCTTTGTCGGAGCTATTCTCCTCGGAGGGATCTTTATTGGACGATGATTGTTTGTGTTTATTCTGTGCTCTACAAGGTCTGTGCAGCTGAGGTTATGATCTCCTTTCGAAAAGACGTCTGCATAATTCGTCAAAAGTTCCCTCACCTGAAGAGCCTGTGATGATGACAAATGGACTATGCTCTTCTTATAGAGGGCAGTTAAGTGTTCTGGGAGAGGATGTCCTTTCTTTCTTTATGGTTGTATTTCTTGCCTTAACATTTGCTGGCTCTACCTCCTGGCACACACCAAACAATGCCACCTCCTTAAGTGTCTGCTCACATTTAGGAAAATTGGCCACTGTTATGGGTACTATTTGATGACCTGCCACAAGTGACCTTCCAATCTTCACATTCGCTGGCCTGGATGGGTCTTCTACTGCTTTCACAAGCATCGGGCTTCCTTGGGGATGTTCTTTAATTCTACCCCAAATTATCTTCTCTGTCATAGGGGGTCTTGTAGTTGACGTAAGTGCTGTGACATACAAATC
>NW_013665645.1:1278277-1279675 GCF_000517525.1 Limulus polyphemus | reverse complement strand
GTATACTTTATGTCTGTCCTTTAAGCCCATGAGCTCAATCGTTACCCACACTGGTCCCCACAACCTTGCATAATGTCCTGTTACACCACAGAGGTTCTGTATGGCTTCTGGTACTCCTTTGTGATCCAGCACCTTGATACTCACCAGGGTTTGCTGAGATGCAGAGTCTATGACAATGTTGCTCTTTTGGCCATCCTGCTTTCCTGTCACGTAAACACTATGTGTACTTGCCATTTTACACTTAGCTGTCGGGACTTTCACAATGGGGGTTGGAGGTCGTCCCTCAGCACCAACCACTACTGGTTTCCCGAAGCTGACTTATTGGTAGTATTCTTCTTACACTGGCTCCTCATATGTTCTTGCTCTCCACATTTCCAACAACCTTTCTGGGTAGCAGTCTTTCCTGCTGTGGCATCTTCTCTGTGTTGAAGTTTCCAGCATTGAGCTTTCTTGTGCCCAGGTTTGTTACAGAGCAGCAAAATCCCTCAAACCTCTTTGAAAGCTGACCTTTTCTGGCCTTGAATCCTGATGACTGTACCAATCTTGGTACCACTGTGCTAGACTTAACATAGGATTCGAATTCAAGAGCTCTGGCCATTGCATCTTGCACAGTAGAGGGGTGTGCTTGCTTTACTTATATCTTCAGTTGTGGACTGTCCAATGCATCTACAAACTGATCTCTCAGCAACAGTTTGAGGACATTGGGTGGTTCAGTTGTGTGGACCTGGTGTACCATACTTTCCAAATCCTGTGCCAGCTCTTGCAGGCTCTCCCCTTTAGCATGGTCTCTCGTCCTAAACCTAGCCCTGACTGGTTTTGAGTTCCATACACGAGCTCTAGAGCAGCTACCAGTGCTCTATAGTTGTGCCTGTCGTCTGCTGACAACTGTCCAACTATTTCCAGTGGTTCTCCCTTCAAGCTCGTTGCCAGATATACTGCTTTCTGCTACTCTGTCCATCCATTCATCTCTGCCAGGAGCTTAAATTGTCTGGGGCTGATTAAGTGATGGTTAATGTATCCTCCTTGTGTAAAAGACAGTAAATCATCCTTTAAAGTAATTAATTCACTTTGAAATTTACTAATCCTTTCCTTTTGTACTTCTTGCCACTATTGTTAACTTTCCTGTAACTGTTGGATACTTTCTTCCTGTTTCATTTCTTGTTCCAGTTGCCACTGCTACAATCTCTTATCTTGTTTATTTTCTTTCTCCTCCAACCACTGCTGTAGTCTCTCTAGTTTATTTTGCTGTTCGAGCTGCCACTGTTGCAGGTTTTCTTGCCACTGCTGTTGTCTCTCTTCTTGTTTCTTTTCTTTTTCCTCCAACCACTGCTGTAGTCTCTCTTCTGGTTTATTTTCTTTCTCCTCCAACTACTGCTGTAGCCTCTCTTCTTGTTTATT
>NW_013665645.1:1262849-1278267 GCF_000517525.1 Limulus polyphemus | reverse complement strand
CTGTAAGCTCTCTTCTTGTTTCTTTTCTTTTTCCTCCAACAACTGCTGTAAGCTCTCTTCTTGTTTCTTTTGTCGTTTCTTTTGCTGTTATTGTATTGCTGCCATCAAATCTGCTAAGCTGTAGTTTGATCTGCCACCTTTGGTTTCCATCTTCCTTTTTTTTTCGTCCCACTCTCTGACACCAATTTGTTGCATCTGGTCGTTTGATAACTTCCTGTACAATTTCTTTCCGAGAAACTTCGGCGATACGAGTTCTTTCTTAATTAAAACTAGTTTATTCTTTCTCGTTACAAATTTTGTAATACACTTAATTTCCACAGTCACTTTAAAGTTAACTACTTTTATAAACACACGCTATATTCACAACGATTCACGCACTTTACTTATGGCGCCTACAGCTCGCTTGATTCAATTATCTATCTCTATATCTGTCCTATCTGCAATTATATATATACAGCTTTATTTCCCGAGCTTATATACAAAAATAGAGGGAGTCTGGCAAACACTAGAGTTGCCAAGAATAGTTATTATCCTTCTAGAAACTCATGACGTGTTACCAGCGTCACGTAACTTCCGCTGTCGTAAAACTACATATACTTCTCTATCTAGCGTCTTCTTTTAATGGATATTGCTCTGAAAAAATGAGCATCTTAATAGTAGTCCCTCTTTACAAGGTGATATGGCCATGACAAAAAAGGCATATCAACAATCTCTTAATTCATTACTAATATATTTTATCAATCTAAAATCGACATAAATGTCATAAACTCAAATAAAAATAGTGAAATAATTCAAATTTCAAAATTTGGGCAAAAAGGGGCTCTTTCTCACGAATCAGCTGTTAATTTATTTTATTGTACATAAGTGTATGGGAGTATAAATGTGTTGTTAAGTATCCGCTCGTTTGTTAATTTCTGGTATAAATTCTTTCGAGGAACTTCAGCGATACAAGTCCTTTCTTAATTAAAACTAGTTTATTTTTTCTTGATACAACTTTTTAGTACACAGAATTTCCACAGTTACTTTAAAATCACAGTGATGAACACACTTTACTTATGGTGCCTACTGTTCGCTTGACTCAATTATCTATCTGCATATCTATCCATCGCTGGCTTTATTTGCCGAGCTTATATACTAAAAAAGAGGGCGCCTGGCAAACATTCGTTTATTCACGGAGTTCCTCGATAAGTCATGATCCTTCTAGAAACTCCAG
The DNA here is from genome assembly GCF_000517525.1 of Limulus polyphemus. Classification (NCBI taxonomy): domain Eukaryota; kingdom Metazoa; phylum Arthropoda; class Merostomata; order Xiphosura; family Limulidae; genus Limulus; species Limulus polyphemus. Next base: position 1,277,054 of record NW_013665645.1, on the reverse strand, counting down.
CGCGCATGTTCCTAGCGTCGAGTGACTTCCGCTGTTGTAGCAGTATTTATATCATTACTTGATCATGTATACTGCATTATGACATGAATGAAAAATATTTAGGGAGCACAATCTCCAAGCAAGTATACAGAACTTGAATACTGAGGTGCTTATGTTTAGTAAACATCATATTATATTTAACCTCACTGAGAAAGAGGCATAGTTTGATCTGTGTTTACTTGACATTGGTAAAGAATATTTAATTAAACCGAAATATTTATAAAAGTGTGTTTTTAATGAAAGTAGAATATGGTTACTGTTTGATTTACACCACAACAAGGGAGAAACACGAGACATCCAGTGTTTTCATTGGTGATGATGAGGGCATATGTTCAATTTTATTGTGGATAAGTGAAATATTGGGTTCCAGTGACAAATCTAAGGACCGTGTGAAATATCATAGTATCTTCCATAACTAGTATGTAATATGTCTATATTCAGGAATTCTTTTTTCTAAATTTTCATGAAGGTGTTTATTGCTGTAAACCTGGCCCGGCATGGCCAGGTGGTTAGAGCGCTCGACTCGCAATCTGAGGGTCGCGGGTTCGAATCCCCGTCTCACCAAACATGCTCGCCCTTTCAGCCGTGGGGGCGTTATAATGTGACGGTCAATCCCACTATTCGTTGGTAATAGAGTAGCCCAAGAGTTAGCGGTGGGTGGTGATGACTAGTTGCCTTTCCTCTAGTCTTACACTGCTAAATTAGGGATGGCTAACGCAGATAGCCCTTGTGTAGCTTTGCGCGAAATTCATAACAAACCAAATATAACAAAATCCTGTAAAACACACTAACAAAGGTTGTAAACCTGCTCTAATCCTGTACCTTAGACAAAGCTGACATACTAAAACACGTGACGGACTTACTATCATATATCTTTTTTAATATCGACTTTTGTTTAAGAATAGGATGAATGAGAGCGAATTTGTGTTTGTCAACAATATATGCAGAAGAGATTGTCCAGGATTATATAGTTTTAAGATATTCTACATTAGCATTTGGAACTGATGATAATGACACAATGGATAGTTAAGACATAGTCACAACTCAAGTTTGTACATCAACTGGAGAGTCACTAAGCAGAAAAGAAACAGAATCCGTACAGGAACATCAGGCAAAGGGGAGTAATTTAAGGGACTGCTTCACCACACACCTTTCATTGAAGCAGGAGATTCAGTCACCTGAAGGAAAGTTGTCTTGGCCTCCCACATTCCCCAACTTAACAATTGATGTTGTCAAAGAGCAAGTGCCAATAAACTTATATAACTTCATTTCATGGCTGGTTGGAGCATCTGTGGAGACTGCAATGACTATTGAAGAATTTGTATGCAAACTGTATGGCCAGACTGACTCCATTGCTGTGAATGAGGCATGGTATTTCTTGTTTTCAATTGCTACCTGAACCGAGAATGTAATGCTACCCACCCAGAATGCCCTGAGAAAACACATTCAGCGTACAAACTACCAGACTTGAGACCAAACCAAACATTCCATCCCCTGTGGGTCATGGATGGAAGATGATAAACGGTTGCTTTGAGATTGAGTGGATGGAAACTGAACCTATCCAGCAAAGAATCCTAGAAATTATGTCCTGCTCATGCAAAAAGTCAAAATGTCTCTCATCAAGCGTAAGTGAACAATGTTGTGCATCAGTTGGTATGCCATGCACAGAGATGTGCTCATGTAGGAAATGTCAAAACACAGCAGCTGCTGCCTACCCAACAGAAGAGGAAGATGGTGACGAGGCAGAAACCGTTAAAGAAGAGGAAAGCGTCAACTAGGTCTATGTACATTAGGAAAATAAGTTTTCGAGAAACCCATTGAATTAGGTATTTAGGTTTGGTACATTTCCTTATAGTGATATATAGAAAACCGGGTGGTAAAGACCTAGTTCAGGGGTGAGGTGCTGGTAACCTCTCCCACATGAGTATTATATCATTGTCATGTGTTGTATTAGACACAATTATAAAGAATTGACCAAATGCATATATTCTAGTTTCAGTTTACCATGCGTATGAGATGTAGTATTTGTTGCGCTTACCAGCGAGCAAAAAGAACCTCCTTCACTGGTTTTCCAGCTCCATTTCTTTCACAAATCTGAGGGAAACTTCAGTTACATACATAACTATATAATCAGGAATTTCAGAAGTTCCAAACAGCATTCAATATTCACCTTGACTGACAACCAAGAGATTGTTTACATGAAAGAATGATAAGACAAGAGATATCATTTGGTGCCTCATTTTACAAACTGGAAGTCACTTGTAGGGACAATATTATCAAAAGGCCTAATTTCGTAAATTTTTATGGGGTAATACGATACGAGGGGCGGTACTGCACAGAGGAAAGGTGATGTGAATATTATAAGACTCACGTGTGTCACAGCCCCCTCCCCAATTACTTTTAAGATCACACAATAATACAAATGACGCACTATTAAGTAGTTTGTTACAGAGTTGTAATTAGCCCTTTATCATATTTCATTCTGCATTGAGTTTAACACTGTATTGTGCATAGGCCCTACATTAATCTATGATAGACTGTTTGCTCAAGTCGTTTAAAATATAAATGGTCATATTTCATTAGTCTGCAACATCTGAACGTGGGATCGGCCGAATTATTTCAAAGACGTACTTTGTCCACATTATGTGCGAAGGTCACAAGAAGATATTCTTGACACAGAAACCAATTTACGTGTTGAATTCAGGCACACTTTCGTGGTTCAATTCTACTTGGTTTTCATAATGACTAGTTCAGCAGAGATTCATCGTGAGGTGTGGCCAGCTGATGAGCTATTTATTGATCTAACAGAGGTGATCATCCACCCTTCTATGCAGATAAGAAATTTTTTTTTATTGTGTTCATATAAAGATTGTTTTCACTGTCCATCAAACCTCTCTAATCTGTTTATTTCCGATTCAATTAAAACTCAGTTAAATTTTCAAATACAAATTACTCCTTATTTCCTGATCGAATCTGTTATTATTAACAAGAGTAAAAGTTCACCTAAAAATTAACAACTAAACATCGTATGAAAATAGCACCAATCTAAGGATAAGGACATTATCTAACTGCTACAATGTTAACTATTGTAATCAAGATCCTAGAAAGCTTTAGGAAGCAGTTTGGAGATACTAAGACTACCAACTCTTCACTTGAAACTATCTGAAGCATTGAACCGAAAAACACTTATCACGTACAAAAAACAAAACAAAAACATTTCGACAAACTCTACAAAGATTATCTAGCCCTGAGGAAAAAATTAAGGTAGCTGTGTTCTATGTCAACTTTGATATTGTTGTTACTCAGTCAAAAATATGATTCTTCAGAATGTACACAATAGTACAGCAGTTTCATTTTATGTCTCCTTTTGAAATTCTTAGTGTTAATTCATAATGCACTATTTAAATCAGTTGAATGCCTTGAAGCTCAGCAGAAAGAGGTGTATCTTCAGAATCCTACACAGCTACTGCCATTCAGAACCACACTGAAGGATGAAATACAACAAACTTCTAGGGCAGCAACTAAAGATCTAACTGATCTTTCACTTGTGAAACATAACGCTATTGATGGCTGGAGACGGCTTGAATGGGTAATGAAGAAAAACTTTACTATAAGTTTAACATAACAGCAAATGTACAAAGAAAATTGCTCTGCAAGCCGAAATTGTAAAAACACAAAACAAAAGTATATATAATAATAAAACTAAATGTCTAATAAGTTTATTGGTGCCTTACGAAAATGAGTCACCTCACCTGCACTAATGGGACTCCCACCATATTTTGCAGGGGGGCCCTGGCATTTTGTTATGTAACCTGAACTTGTTTTAGATATTGCAATCCTGGTAATATGTTTTCGTGAGTTTGCATATTGCAAGACCTCTATTACAGCACAAAAATGTTTTGTTACACATCACACAGACTTCTTCATTGTTACTTTCTCCTCTGTTGATTTGATACAAGATTCATTAAGGTATTGAAACAAAAACTTGGTTTTCATCCTGACATCTTTTGTATTCATAAATTACACTCACTTTTCAAATTGAAATGCAAATTTGTCTATAATGGATGTCATTTTTTATACATTTTTCACTACAAGTGAGATAATCAGTAGACAAACTGAAGTCGATACCCTTTTCTCTCTCAACTCATGTATACATGTCCCTGTTCACACAGTATTATATTTATTATATGGGGCATACCATTGTAGAAATTGGAAATAATAGTTGGTTAAGTTTGCATTACCAGATATTCAGAAATGGTGCAATGTCAAGGGATTATGATAAAATACAAAAAGAAATAAAAAGATATGGGAAATTCATGAGTAGCAGAATGCTTAGAATTAGCATAAACTTGTTTTATTCACATTTGTATTCCTCTTTAGCATTTTCTTTTACATTTGGTAGTTTATAATAATTTCCTTACTTTAAATAATTGGTAAAGGTTTAAGTTGTACAAGAGCTGCTTACAAGTGGATTTCTAAAATTTTAAAATAATTGTATGTCTTCTCTGTATAACACACAACCACATGATGCTTAGAGAGAAAAAACATCACATATTTGTTTAGAGATAATTTTGGAGTGTACATTTGATGAAATTGAGTTTGAGATAGCATAAATATTATTGTTATAATGTATTCTTTCACTGAGTAGAATTTTTTGGATCATCTGGTAAAAATAATTGAAAATCCTATCCAAGTAACAATAATAAATTAGTTTATTTCTTCCTTGATTTTTGCTACAGGCTACTGTCACTTTTATTTGTAGGCTTAAGTGCACAAACATTTCAACTACCATAGTAGTATGCTTAACTCGCAAATAAACTTACTTATAGAATTTCCTTGCTTATAGACATGATAAATTTCCCTTTTAACATTGAACTAATGAACTTTTTGAATACTCTGTAACTTTACCTGCTTATTGATACTTATAAATAATATACCCATCTCTCTAGGTATTAGATGAAGCTTCTCACTTTTACGTTATTATCATGATTAGAAGTTTCTCTGTAAACAATTAAATATATTGAAAATACAGCTTACAACACTATTAATGTATATACAACACAAGTATATCCACATGTGCATGTGTGTTGGAGTTGAATGAATTATTTCAACTTATTATCCTGACGACAGCATTATATATTTGCTTTCAGTTTATCACCATTTTCCCCTATTTCTTAGGCACCTTACCTACCTTATGCTTCTTAGTACTTATTTTATTTATTTTTGGCTTACGTTTTATACTTTCATTTTTATTCAAGAATCAATTATAGTTGCCCACCTTTATAATATTCTTACTTTAAATCCAGTAAAAACTTTATTTTATTCATAATGGTGCTATTTTGTATATATTTTAGTCCATCATGAGAACTTTTCTTAAGACCCTTAAAATGGGAAAGTGTTTTATTAATGTTTGCATTCTTGTCTAGGACACACTTGGTTGCTCATCTTGATATTGTTTCTTTAACCCATTCTAGACCAGAGGTTGTCACTGATATCTATCAATCTTTTCCTTCCCAGAATGGATATATTCAATTAAATTGCAGGAAACTTAGAACAAACTAGTTATTGACTTTTATACACCCAATTAGTTTCAACTTGATACTTATTAACATATTTCTTTCAATACATTATTTTCACATGAAATCATAAATTACTTTGCACACTGCTTTTTATTTTTTTACTCCACACTAACATAAATAGTCTATATTCAGTTCTATTCAATGGCTTTAAACTGTTTGTAGCTATCTTCAAACTGAGCTTAATTAGTAGATGTTGAGATTACTTGTTGTGTGATCAATGAATAGTGGAAACATGAGGCTGTACTAATAAAATCAATGCAAGAGAAGGAAAATCATGCAATAAACAAACATAGATAATTATAATCTCAAGGAATGACAGTTTTTTTAGTAAATATAAACTTATTCTTTAGGGTATGCAGAAAAATTCTAAAAAAATTGGTAAATGCATTGTTTATATTTGAGACTATTTGAAGCTATGCTGAAATCCAAGTTTGAAAATAAATGGTAAAAATGATAAAATATTATTTACAAAATAATTCTGAGTTACAAATTGTCAAAACATTTAGAATTATTGTTTTTACTTAAATTTTAAAATCTGCTATGCAGATGTTCAATCAACAGCTGAAGGGTTAAATCCAGTGTAACTACTCATGGTGTCATTTGGCTATTTTAGAACAGCAGGTGTGTAAAATAGGTTCAAGTTTAATTACATGTGCTTCTTATGTAGCTCCACCAACATGGAAAAGTTATTCTGGTAACACACATTTTTTTTTTAATATTTTATTTCATTTCTAGGGGAGTATTACATCCTTTTGTAAAAATGACAAACAAAACTTACACAAGTATTTGAACACATGAATGTTTTGCTAAGACAAGAGTACAATACAAAACAACTCAATTTTATGTCTTTGTATTACTATAAAATGATGAAGTCATGCATGATACAGATCAATTTTTGTAAAAGAAAAATCAACACAGTATTTCAATAGATAAGAGCTACTTTGTTTGAATATTTGTTACAATATTTTAGAAATGTTCAATGCATCTCGAAGCATGAAATCCCGCAAAGCCCAGAATGCATTGACAACATTACCATGGTTTCCCGCTCCATTTGCCAGCCATTGGACAGGAAGGCGATGTGGGTCACTCACTGTTGTGTTATCCTTTGTAGCTTTTAGTTGTGCATCCCAGTCACTTATATGTCTGCTATCACCCTTCAGTCCTTCAATATACCTTGTACAAACAAAAAAATTAAATATTCTTAGAAATGCATATCTCAGTCACGAGCTTGATTCCTGAAAAGTCTCAGTTCTTATTTCTTTAGAACAATGAGTCATCTTAAAACTTCTATATTTAAATCATTTTAAAAAGTCACATTAAAGCATATTATGTGGTACTGGGCAATGTTGGGATATGTTCACAATGCATTAAATGGTATAGATTTTGGTGACATTAAGAATATCTTAAAATCAGTGTTATATTATTTTAACACATATTTCTCCAAGTAGAATAAAATAATCTCATTTTTTAACTCTTACCAAAAAAAAAGGAGAAAAAAAAAGAGAAAACAAAAAGTTACTGAAAGGCCAACTGTAAAATAGGGTGATTTTTGAACTTACTGATAACAACATTACGCTATAGCATTTTATTTCTATCAAATCTGGATGGGTGCATCCCATCTCAAGGACAAAATTGCAAGATTGAATTAACCCCATTCATACAGTAGGACTAGAGAGTGCATGTCACAACTTTTTTTACAGGGTTATGTTCAAAGTGTAATTGATCTACTTTATTTCTCTGCACATTTTAATTTACATGGCATCAAAACATAATTCAAATTTTTATATTATCTAACTTATAATTTATTAATTTCAATATTTATATACATTCTCAATCTGCACCTCTGAGTCACAAGATGTGGTGGTACTCTGAGGTTTCACTCGCAGATTTTTATCTTCCCTTGTAAGGTATTAAAGATTGTTCAACTAATTAAAAACATACGCTATAGATATTGACTAGTCAATATATAAAATTTCAGTCTCTTATCTTCTTGTTTACTTAGATATCATTATATTTGTTATTTATTCAACCCACATGGAACCTTCTCCTCCATCTATTGTATTTTAAGAAATGTCTATAATTCTCTCTTAAATTGCTACTGGACATGTTTATAACCAATAAAAAGAGAAATTTTTGAACTAAATAAATCAGACCATTGTCTGTTTTGTTTTAGTGGTGAAAGCTGATAGTTCATTAGGACAGTTTAGTGCATAAACTAAAGACATTGCTCCAAGTAGTAATGGAATTTAACTTATTTATAGGTTAGTAAGAAAGCCAGAAAACTTGTATTAGTTTTAGGATATTCAGGTCTAGTGCCTGATATATTTTTGAACAAAACTAGTGAGCAAAGAAATTGGTTCACTAAATCATGCACTCATCTGCAAAAGGCTTCAAGTACTAAAGTACTAAACATTTGGGTTTTTTATTCATTTTTTAATAATAAAAGTAACTAAAATGTAAAAATTATAAACTTATTAGGTCAGGTAAGAAAACTTAAGTGAAAAAAAATTTACATAAAAATTTATCTTAACTTCACTGTGAGGAATGCATATAGGCTGCAATCATGTGCTGTAACTTGATAGTTGCTTACCCTAAGCTCTCTACCAGGTGATTTATTGCTTTGTTACTCCAGTTACACACAGTTCAAAGAACAACAAAACAATAAAATTAAATGAAAGCAGGTATGAAAAGGTCAAAAGCTGTTAAGATAACTAATTGTAATTGTCTTTTACAATCTGCAGCCATTCTAGAAGGAAAAAAAAAAAGAGAGAGAAAAGGTATTTTTGATTTTATCTCATAGTTTTCAACTCTTAATTTTACTGTACATTGATGATTTTGTTAGTGCACATAAAATAAGAAATAAGTAGAAAATTTTATCAAAAAACAGAAAAATTTGATATTCATTTAAGATGTCCTAGAGATTATGCAAATGAAATATGAAAACTGTAAGATGAAAAGAAGTATTTTTATTCTTGGCATAAAAATCAACTTTCACTCAAACTGATTCAGTAAAGACTTTGTATTTTAACACTGAAATTTTTAATAAAGTTATTTAAAACAAAATTTTTTTTTGGTTACAACAGAGTTGTAATGTTTGCTTCTAAATTTCCATGTTTAATGATGATACATGCAGTACATTCAGAGTTATAGTGTGTGTATATATAGTTTTACGGTTACATGGTTGTTACAAGATTGGTCAATGGGCTGCCCCATTGGCATGGAGTTAAATTATAGAAGATAAAATTGTAGACATTATTCAATCCACAAAAAACAACTTGACTTGAAATTTATTTAATAAAAAAATGTAATTAATTTTTGTACATGAAAATTAAAAAAATTGCTCTTGCTATTTTTCTGAGGATAATATGACACTCATAGTCCTTTAGGATGAAAGTCAATAATGGTTTTTGACAAAGTAGCAGTAACTTATCTTTGTAACTTGGATACAAGTGTAGCTTTATCGATTTTTAACCAACCATAATTTCTCAACCTTGATTGTTATGGTGTAATGTGATTGCCTATATCTCAGCTTCGAGAAATTATTGGCGAATGATCTAAACATGTCATGAAAGTTCTTTTTCTTTTACTTTCAACTGTATAATCTATTACAGTTTACAGTTCAGCCAAGATTCACATACAGACCTAAAACAACTGATATGCTGCTAGAAGGAAAGATGTTTGTGAAGAATTTTTTCTGCCACAATTAGTCTTGAAGAAAAGTTGCTTTATCATTATATATTTCATTTGAATTATGATGTTGCAATGTGATAGGAAAATAAATGTTTTATGGAATAAGATGAGGTAGGCTTAATTAAATTTTTTGCACATGACCACGTCAAGTTTTGTTTTGGTAAGGAAAAAAATAATTTTATTTGTACATTAGTAATTGTAGTCAGTGAAAGTATGTGTGATGTTTTTCAAAACAAAATTTAAAGCTTTATAAAATAAAAATTGTATAGGAAAATTTTAAAGAGTGTACAAAGACAAAAATCAAATTAAAATCTTCAATAAAGGTAAGAATTTTAAATTGTTCTGAAAACAATATCATACTAAAATTTTAAATAAATGTTATAAATAACCGTATACTTCAATATCAAACAGTTTGTATGTATTAACCCTGAATAAGCTGTAAAAGTGAAATGTTGGTAGTAATAAACAGAGATGAAAGTGTCCCTTTCCTAAAAATCCTGAAAATAATCGAAGCCAAGTAAGGGGGTCCAGCACCCAAAATCCTACATTTTGATGCCTTTTAGTATTTAAAATTCACTTAAACAAGTTACCCCATTTTTCTTACATAAATGATTATCAAATACATGTGAGAAATATCAAATCTGATTCCCCTAGTTAATGGATAATTTTCAAGAGTGCATTCTTTGGAATTCATAATTTTCACTATTGGATGTCAAAACATATATAAAGTAATGCTTTTATAACTTACACTCAGTACTGCACATGCGTTTTTGAAATGTGTACAATTCAACTGAGACTAAACAGTTCACATTAATATGAAATTGAATAGATTCATTATTAAAACATTGCTAAAAATAAATCAAACATATATTTAATGAAAAATCAAACTCATTCGCTGAATGTAAACAAACCGCATGATTGCATAAACGCTTATCTATGGCATGGAACAACAAAATCCGATAAATAATTTTAAAAAACGTGTTTATCCGGAAGAAAACCGGAGGTTTTTAGGATTTTTTTTTAGAAATATCCGGATTTCCGGATATATCCGGAAAACTTTCATTATTAAATAAAAAACAAATATATTTACATCTGGAGTGTAAAGGTCGTTTATCTAAACTTTTATCACAATGTGTATATCTCTCCAGTATGCACTACAAACTTTGAAAGAAAATCATATTAAAATCTTCAAAATTTCAGAGCTACAAATTCAAACACACATGCATATTTCATTTGCTTGAGATATGAAATCTGTAGAAAGTTCTTCTGCATTTTCAAACTATTTCATCCAGAAATTTGTTACCTAAATTAAATTAGTGTTTCTTTGTTTTTACTTATTGATTACAAATATTTAAAAAAAACTAAGACTTTGCAACATTATTGTAAATATTGTGTATTAAACAGTGTTTTTTACCAAAATTATCATGGGTGAGCCCACTAGCTTAGCTATCATTTTTATCATATGTTTTTACATCACAGTTCAACTTTGTCCAAGAAATGAAATATGTTATTGGTTAATTAATAACAGTTTTCAAGGTATACATAGTTACTAGTATCATTTCCATCACACACACTGATAATGTCAGGGACAATGTTAAACTAAAAAGATCTAAATATTTACAACAAATCAATGTTTCCTCTCTGAGAAGAGGCAACATGGCTATATAGTATGTTTTATACTTATAACAAGTTTAATCACTGTTCCAAAGACTAAATGTAATTTACTATATTTAATTCTGTCATATATTATTATATTAGCTAGTGATGATGTAATAATGCTGAATCTGTTTTTACATTGAAGTTAGAATAATCTATTTCATTATACATAATGTTCTAATAAGAAATATGACAACCATAGTAGTAATTCATGTCAACATTAATCTGTGGAATTATTTACAGTCATCAGTAATGCAGATATATCTTGAATGACATATAATTGTTAATTTCTAATGGATAAGCTTTTTTTAGTAGTTTTGGAAACTACAATAATTGCCCTTGTATGAAAATAATTGTAGGAAAACCAATCTCTAAATTCAAAGTTAATGTGCATTGTCCAATGCCATATGATCTGCAAGATTAATGGTCTATAAATGGAAACAATTTTCAATGTTTTAAAAGTATTGTAAATATTAAGTTACCATTTGAATTATAGAAACACACCAGTGGTTGGGAAAATCATTACTAAAATTTAATTTACAACTTACTTAATGTAGATACTGGAGTGAAGTAGGCGCTGTGTACGAGGTGGTGTGGAAACAAAGATAGGAGGTGCTGGTCTATGGCTGTATCCTCCATGACCTATAAAAAGAGAGTTTAATCTTTATAAAGAAATAATCTAAATCTATAGTAGCGCAGATCATTTATCTAAAAAGCTTATTTTCCAAAAATTAATGATGGCTTTATTTAGAAAATGTAAACATTTTGGAATATACATAGGTTCAAGAATGCTGGAGCATGACGTAACAACACCTGAAAGTAAGAATGGTGAATTTCAACATTGTTCATTACTTACCAAAAATGTTTGATGCCTCATAAACATGCAACATGATTTACTAAACATGTTTTGTAGAAAACTCAGATAAACCAACACAGACTACCCACATGATTTTATACTATTAACATTAATGTCTTTCATTTGTCACAAACTGGCTCAGCTTTAGTTGCAATGATAGAAAAACATTGAAACACAAGCTTATCTGAACATAGTTGACAGAAAAACTCATAGAATAAAAGCAATTCTTAAGATATGGATGTCATATTGTTTTAGAGCATTAATAACTGGAAACCTTCACTATGACTATATCTGGATTCAGCCAGAAAAAATGCTGCTACAATATGTATAAAAATACTAAAATAAAAAGTATGTGGTTTAAAAAAAAGTTTTTACAAAAAGTAACATATACTTTTAAAAATACTGTAATGTGAAAATATGGTTCTGTAACAGATGACATTTGGTCTGACAAAGATATTGTGTCAAAATACTTAAATCACAGTTATGTGCATGTACATAGAAAAGAAATGTGACCACCATAGCTCCAAGAGGAAAGAACCTAGAAACTTGAAATTTTGCACCCATACCAAGTAGACCCTGAGGGTTTGCACCTGGGTATTATTACTTATCTGTGTGCATGCACATATCTTTTTATGCAAAAAAAAAACAGTAAAGAAATGTGCGTGCACACATGTGCATCTTTTTAATAAGGTAAGGTAGCAAAGAAGTTGGTCCTTATATTACAAATAGAAATCACAGACAGACAGACATGCACGTGTGTGTGTGTATGTGCTTATGTGACTGCTGTGCTCCAAGAGGAAAGAACCTAGACACCTGAAATTTTGCTCCCATACTAAGTGGACCCTGAGAATTTGCACCTGGTTATTATTACTTATCCACGTGTATGCACACATAAGCATCTTTTTAATGAGGCAAGCTAGCAAAAAACCATATAGAAAATAAGTGGTTTCTTACATTCCAAATTATGGATATACATCACATACAGGCAGACACGCATTTGCATGCACACATCTTTTTAATGAGACAATCTAGCAAAAAACCACATAGAAAAGAAGTGGTTCCTTATATAACAACTTCTAATATATAAAAAAACCAGTGCATTTTGGTGACAATGCATTCAAACAGTGGCTTTTATATCATGTTGATTAGCAATAAAAGTATATCCTAATATTGTTGTTAAGAGGCTAAGTGCTGAAAGTATCAAATGAAATGTATAAGCTATACAATTGAAAAAAATATTTGTTGTTTTCTAATTTAAAGGCTCCATTAATTAAATAGGTTTGTTTATATTATTTAAGTTTAGAATTGGTTCGATATTTTTACTTTCATGTTAAATTTTATGCACCTGGCTCTAGGCTAAGTTATCTCACACTATGTCAAAATAGAAATCAAGCGTGATGTGATGCACTACATCATGCTGCTTTTATATATGTTAGACAATGTGATCTATAGTGGCATAAATAAGGCCTAATATTGTTGTTAGTCTATGTGATAAAAGTATAAAATGAAATGTATAAACTACAAAATTTAAAAAAAATATTTGTTTTCTTATTGAGAATCTCCATTGAATAAAGAGTGAATGGCTGCTGTTACAGCAGCTCAAACCTAATATCCCAAGCAAAGCTGGTTACTTTCGCTAGTATATAATATGATCTAACGAGATTCTGATGCTACAAGAGGTAACATGTAAATTAACTAAGGCAATATCTTAGCAACAGGTAGTAAAGGCCAACCAAATGCACAAAAACAAATAGCTTTATAAAGACTGCTGAAGTAACTTATAGATGGTCTAACAAAGACATTGTTACAAGAGGTAATGTGTAGTTATATACTATCCTATGAAGAAGTAAAAGGAAGCACAGTTTTCCAAAGAAATGGTGTAACATGAGTTAATGTGTTTTATAAAAAAAAGCTGATGATACAAGTAACACACAATTTTGCACATATACTGCTAACACAACAGGTAAAAAAGTAGTTTAAATGGTTTACAAATGGTGTAACATGAGTAACGTATTGTTTTATACAGAAACTACTACTACAACAAATAACATGTAGTTTTATAAATGTACTGTTACAACGAGATACAACAAATACTTTTCATATAGATATTACTACTACAAGTAACACACAGTTTTATAGATGTACTGTTACAATGAGAAACAACACATACTTTTTATATAGATATCACTACTACAAGTAACATGTAGTTTTATAGATGTACTGTTACAACGAGACAACACATACTTTTCATATAGATATTACTACTACAAGTAACACACAGTTTTATAGATGTACTGTTACAACGAGAGACAACACATACTTTTCATATAGATATTACTACTACAAGTAACACGCAATTTTATAGATGTACTGTTACAATGAGAG
>NW_013665645.1:1247176-1262839 GCF_000517525.1 Limulus polyphemus | reverse complement strand
TTTTTATATAGATATCACTACTACAAGTAACATGTTGTCTCTCGTTGTAACAGTACATCTATAAAACTATACATACTTTTCATATAGATATTACTACTACAAGTAACACGCAGTTTTATAGATGTACTGTTACAATGAGAGACAACACATACTTTTTATATAGAAACTACTACTACAACATGTAACACGCAGTTTTATAGATGTACTGTTACAATGAGAGACAACACTTACTTTTTGTGTAGAAACTACTACTACTACAAGTAACATGCAGTTTTATAAGTGCCTAGGTACCAGAACAGGCTGCAAGTACTTTACAGAGACTTAGTACGATTGGAAAAATACATTCTGATAGAGATCCTGTTGCACCAACAGATGATAGTTTTATAAGGACCTTGTTGCTACTAAAGCACTGATAATTTAAGTACTATACATTACTCAATTTCTTAATTTAAAAGTAAGTATTAAAAAAACAAAATTTTTTTGTGTCACATGGTATGTTGAATGCAGCACTTTTTCAAATTAGATGTTTGTTAAGTCAAAATACTAAGTCTATAGTTTCGTACGTATTAAGAACTCAAATTACTGATACTGACAAACTAGAATATAAAATAAGAAGGTGTTAATTTTCTATTTGCTAAGATATTGATTATGTAATAAATGAAACACAAAGGCATCCCACCCACCTCTTTCCATTTTTGGAAATGGTCCTTTATATACACTTACTTCTATATATAACATGATTAACCAATCAGAAGCTCAGAATGTCCCCCTAGTGGCTTTCTTGGCTATTTTAAATTCTTAGGATGCCATTTCTTTGTTTTGAACCATAATTTCAAGGAGGTAGGGTGTGTCTTTAGTGTGCTCGAAATTTCATATTTTTTTAGAATAAAATACATCTTAGTTACTAAGCTTGATAAATTATAGTGCAATTCTATGGTATTGATGTAATAATTTACAATTTGTTAGTTATTCAAATGTATATATATATATAAAACCTAAAAAAATTATTTTGTTTGATATCCTCCACGTGCAAAATTTTTAAAGGCTTAGCAACCTATGTCAAACAGCAACTGAGTACAAAGGTCGTAACTAGAAGAGATAATTGTTTGCTTTACTTCTTTATTTACTGTTCTATGTTTTAGGGAAAATATGTTTAAGAACTTATTTCAAAATAGCAATAATCTATACACATATATAATGTATAATAATTGAACTGTGACTGTATTTTGCAAAACACTCGTCGACTAAAACACAGCCAAGTTACTTTGTACAGATCAAAGGTCAGTTTTATGTTATTTGATATAATGAAGAGGCTTGTGGTACTAATTACTTGTTAAATTAAAATATTAGCTTCTTAAATGGTTCAGTAAGAGCTGTCACATTATAACTTTTGAAAAGATGATGTGTTTTTGATTGAAGTCTTCTGTAACGCATTCTTGTTGTCAATGTTTTTGCTAATTTAACACTTCATTTATCAACTATTTATGCCTTTAAGAACCAATTGGTTCATATACTGAAGGTTGGGTACGTTACAATGATTTTGAATAAGCAAATCAGTAAATCCTATTACAACCACAACTGATATAAAGTCGTGGAGGAACTGTATGTATCAGAACTACATTTTGACAATGTTTGGCCTTTTGTAAGTACTGTAATACCACTGATCGTTGATCATTTTTGGGAATGGCATACAATGGCCCTTTTTAATGCAAAATATTCCTACACTCAGATCATAAAGATGTGTTCAGATCAGAGATTTAGAATTTCCAAGATGGGGATATCCCTTGTACTTAATGGCATGGGAAAACAAAACAATGTGAATCAACTTGGGTCACCAGGATCATCCAGAAAGAGACCTGCAACAAATTGTACCTAGCAATGGTAAGAAAAGTGTGGCATCTTGTAAAATGTGAGAATCTTAAAACACAGAGGTTAGTGGTAACAGCTATCTACATGCTCCAGGCAAGAGTATGCAACATAATAAAGAAGGATCTCCATCTGGAAGAGTGATACAATTTGCTTCCATGATATATATTTGCTCAATTGTTGAACAATGAAAGCAGATGGAAAATGAAATGGGTAGTCATGCTATTCAATGCCAGCATATACCAGTCAAGTTGTTGGATGGACTACCAATGAATTTCTGTACAATCAGACTGTTTAAATGAGGATTAGGAAACAGTCGTCTTCATACACGAGATGGGTTATGGGGAAGTTGTGAAGAGGATAGGTATGCTTTGGACATGATAGCCTTATGACAGAGCTTTTTGGAATGAAAACTGTAATGCAGGACTATTGTCAAGATGCACAGTTATCAGACAGAACATGACCTCACATGACAACATGGACTAACGAGGTGCTTCAAATTCATTTTAATATAACATACTCAACCTCTGTATAAGCTGTAGGATGAACCTGGGTATATTATACAAACCAAATTTCAATATTAATAATTAACTAGTGGAAAGTTCATGATGTTAGAAAAACACATAGGTTCAAGAAGTCTTGATAGAAATTAATAAAACCCTATAACCCGAGCGTTTTTGAAAGATGGACCTTTCTTCTTCAGTTTGCCCCTGAAGAAAGCCCCATCTTTTGAAAAGGTTTGGGTTATAGGGTTTTTATTCATTTCTAACTGATGATAAGATTATTGCTAGATTAACTACACATTTGAGGATGGATTTGGTTATATGTTCTAAACTGAATTACTATGTTAATAACTAATTGATGGAAAGATCATTGCTGGTTTAGCTATAAGTTGTAGGATGGATTTGGTCATACTTTTTAAATTAAATTATCATGCTAATAATTAATTAGGGAAAATATTCTTTTGTTTCAGCTTTAAGTTCTCAGTTGGGATTCAAATAATTTTCAAAAATGATTAAAAAGCAAGCTTTAATCAAGTGGTTCCAGTGTAAGCTTTGGGATGTAACTTACTAGATTTTCTAAAATAACTAAGTAGTAAGTTTAGTAAGAAATGAACTTTAGTATGGTCCTAACTGGAATTTTTATAGTGTCATACAAACACGCTTAACTAACTCATAAAAGGATAAACATTTAAATCATAAGATGGTCCTGAATGGGTTTTCTTAGCTGACTAAGCAGCATTTTTAGCTAAGTGGCAGTAGGATTAGCAGGTTTAATTGTAAACTATATGATGAATCCCAATGGACTTTTTAAACTGACTAAGCAGCACCCTGCACTAACTTATAACAGGATTAACTTAGCTATTTAGCTGTAAGACATGAAAGTAGCTTGATTGAATTTTCTAAACAGATTAATTAATTAACTTGTACATGGACTAACTGATTTAACTGAAGACAATAAGAGGAAGATGGGCCTGAATAGATTATAAAATAGACAAAGCAATAAGTTTAACTTATGGGCAAAAGAATCAAGAAATTTAGCTCTCAGCAGTGAGAAATATCAGGGAGAATCTTCTAAACTGACTAAGCATTGTGGTTAACTACCTTATAGAAAAACTAACTAGTCCAGTTTTAACCCTCTGAATATGAGTAGGTCAAAGTGAACGTCACAATGTTTTACAAAGTTATATTCAAAATTTGATTAAGCTATCTTATTATCATGTATGTCAATAAACATGGCATCAAAACATATTTTGTAATTCAAGTTTTTGTATTATCTAAACTTTTATTTCTTAATTTCAATAGGAAATACTCAGATAAGTTCTCAGTTTTCACTTTTCCGTACCATGTGACACTTCTTTGCTCCAAATTGCCCATCTTAGATGTTCTTTCTACCATTATTTGAGTTTCAATACTGCAAGACAGTCTAATTTTATAGCCTCTGATCATCTTGAATTACTGAGATATAAACCACAAAGTCAAGCCCACATGCTACACCCTCCTATTACATACTGTCTTTCAAAAATGACAATTATTATGTTTGACATTTGCTATCACATTATTTACAATCAATAGAAAGAGAACTGAATTCCTGACATAGATAGCTCATTCTGACACAGGTTTTGAATTATTTGGCCTATAGTTTCATTCTTTGTTATTGTCGATTCACCTCAACCAGCCAAAGTAATTATTTTAAACCATTTATAGCTTAATTAAAAAGACAATTAAATTATAACACTTAAAGGTATTCTGTGTGCATGTTATTATTGTGTGTTTTAAATTTAATATTTGAAATAAATTAAAATTCAGTGAAGTACTGGAAATATCTTACCAAATATTAGTTATCTATTATCAAGACTTTGATTGTAAGAAAGTAGAAGATCAATATGCAAGTACTTCATTTCTTGTTTTTTTACATATATATATATATTTTTATTTTTATAAAAATAACTAAAATGTAAAAATTAGAAACTTATTAGGTTAAATTAAAAAACATAAATGAAAAAAATTCTCAATAGATTACGAACTCAAGCTGTTAGCAGGGTGATTGTTAGCTTTGTTGTTAAATGTGGTTCAAAGAGCAATAAAATTAAATGAAAACAGATGTAAACTGTTATGAGCCCAAGGCTGTTTAGAATAAACTATTATAATTTTCTGTTACAACCTGCAATCAGTCATTCTTTTGTTATTCATTGAGGAGGTTCTAAAGGTTATGCAAATTAAGTTAGAAAACTGTAGGATGAAAACTTATTTTCAAATCTTAACATGAAAATCATCTTTCACTAAAACTTGCCAGAGTCTGAGCCACACTCTGATTCCATATATTCACAGAGAAGTCTTTAGTAAAAAAATATTTAATAAAAAAATCAGATTTTCTGTGTACAAAAGACTTGAAATGTTTACTAAAAGCTTGTCAAATTATACGAAGATACACTTACTACATTAAAAGTTATATTACCTATAGTTTCATGGTATCATGGTGGTTGCAAGGTCAGTCCAAATGACCAAGCATTTATAGAGGAGATTAAGCAGTGGAATGGGGGTCGACTAGACATTCTTGAGTAACTAAGAGGTAATCATTGTTTGAAATGTGTCAAAAGTAATCATTGGTGAATAATATGCAATACTTATGGTAATTCTTAATATTCAACATTGTTGTGTAGTGAGATAAGTCAAACCATATACTTCACATTATTCCAGATACTGTAACGCAACTGTGATATATTTTGTGTTTCATAACATGAAAAAATGCAACCTCCAAATTCTTTTTTTTTATACAAAACTTAGCCAAATGCTAATGAATGAAAACTACAGTATTGCATAAGATTTTGTAACACTGTTAGTTTATCTATTGAATAAACAAAGGATTTAAATTTTTGTGCACAAACTTGTATTAGGAGAGATTGTAAGGAAGGTTAAAAATGCAATTTAAAAATAGTTTTTAACTAAAAACCTCCTGGGTATATCAATAATATAGGATTATTCTTTAAAAAACAAAACTAATTATACCATTTTTTTTCATTAAAAAAATAAGCAGTTCACATCTATCTACATGTCTAACTAGCATGATTACCAGAAATGCAGAGCTTAAAGCACCTTCCAGATGTTAGTTTCTACAGCTGATTGAATGTTGCTATAATTTATCTCCTGAGCAAAAATACAGCTGGTTAAAAGCTCTTCTCTGGATTATGTAATAAGTAATCTTCTGTAGGACAAATATAACTAATTAAATGCTAATTTTCACTTGTTATGTAACAACTAAGTTTGCAAATAAAAACAAACTGCTACACAGATGTTCTTACCATGTGGTATCCTACACATAAGCTTCTGCAGACTTTTGACTAAAGGCTCCTTACCTTGCATTATGTCACAAGTCAACTTTTTGATAAGTAAACTGAACCAACTGTAAACTTTTTACCCTTTTGTTATGTGAAAAGTTATCTTCTTCAGGGATAAACACAGGTAATTAGAAAGCCTCTTACCCTGTGCTACCTTTTAAACAGGTTCTCTTCTGTAGCGACAAACATAGTTTGTTCAAAGCTCCTTACCTTATATTAAATAACAAGTTATCAGCTTCAAGGACAGGCACAGGTAATTAGCTTATTACCCTGTGTTACATATTTAACATATTTTCTGGTATATAGAAAGGTATCTTCTTTTGGGATATACACTGTTGGTTGGTAGCTTTATACCTTGTGCCATATAACAAATAGATAGAGTTCGAAACTTTCTACCTTGTGTAATAAGATGTTTTCTGCAGAGACAGACACAACTTGTTAATTGATTTCTGTTAGAAGTTACCTTTTACAGAGGTATAGACAGCTGATTAGGAGCTTCTTTAACGACGTTATATAATAATTACTTATCTTTTGCAAAGACAGAGACACCTTTTTATGTTGTGTTGTGTAATACACTGTCTTCCACAAAAATAAATACAGCTGGTAAAAACATGAAGCATTTGAAGAAATATATAACCTTGTAAGAAGCTGCTTACCTGGTGTTAGGTAACAAATTAGTTTCTGCAAAGAACCTGTGGTAACAAGCTACTTACCTTGTGTTACATAAGGTGAGGAATACATTCCAGGATACATTGGGGTAGCTTGAGGACTATACAGTGTTCCAGGGCCAGAAGGCTGCCCTGAGTAGGGCCCCGACAGAAAAGCCGCTGAATCTGTGCAGTCAGCCAACAAAATTTTAATCATGCCCAAAAAAAAAAACTAACAAAACAAAAAAGAAAGAAAACACATGCAACAACAACAAATTATTTTTCACAAAACAAGATTAGAAAAAAGTGAGAAAATGAAAGTGACAGAGCAAAGGCAAAAAAACAACAAACAAACAAGAAAGCATGCTGGCTGAATAAATATAAAAACCATATCAACTATTTTCAACTTTTTTGCCATGCAATACCAACTGTTGATATGTGCAGTCTCTTACACTATTTTAGAAATTTATGGCTTATTTTTTCACTTCACAGATAAGGAGGTTATTAAAATGTTGTAGCAGTTGAAACTGGAATAAAACTTCAAAATACACCTTTAAATGTTAAGTTTCTATACATCCACTAGCAATGGCAACAATTATGATAAAGTACTCATTCTTCATAGTACGTGTGCATAAAGTGAGACAACATAAGTCATTTTAGTAATCACTTGTTTTTCTGTGGCTACGCAGATTTGACTACAAGAATTCATAAATTCTTGACATTTATCAAGTGTAACAGTTTTGACCATACTAAAAAAATATGTCTGCAGACAGTTACACAAAAAAAAGGAAACTATTACAATTTTAAAGTTGATAATATATACTAGTTTGTACAAATTGTCAACATGAATGAAAAAATAATGAAAATGTTATTGGATTTTAGAATATGAAAATAGAAGAGAATTACGAAGATTGAGTTTTAAAACACATCACTTACACACACACACATGTATATATAAGGAGATAATATAAAGACTATATTAAAGACTCCTAAAGAATTCAGAAAATAAATATATAAAGTGAAAGAACATGTTCTTAGAGGTTTAATGCTTATCTTTGGTTTAATCAAAATTAAACTTCACTCAATGTATACAAGTTTTTGTTATTTTTCTAGCATAATTTGAGTCTATGGATTTTGTGATGTCTTAATACAAATATTAAATTATTATGGTAGCATATCATTACAATTAAGGTAAAATATGTGGGTCACAAAAGATCCACAAAAAACTTTGACTGCCTTTATTTAGCTTTTTCTCTAATGACTATCTTAAAATCACTCTTAGTTAAACT
Source organism: Limulus polyphemus (assembly GCF_000517525.1). Classification (NCBI taxonomy): domain Eukaryota; kingdom Metazoa; phylum Arthropoda; class Merostomata; order Xiphosura; family Limulidae; genus Limulus; species Limulus polyphemus. Next base: position 1,255,199 of record NW_013665645.1, on the reverse strand, counting down.
ATGTATGTTCTTTACAAGTCATTGTTTAACTACAACACTGGAAGATTCCAGGATAATAACGTTTCAACATTCTTTAACCTCCAGACACTCACTTGATCCAGGTGTTGTACTACTTCCAGATTTTCCATTTCGTTGGGAAGGTAAGAAATTCCTATAGAGAAGAAATGTTTCTTTTTTTAAATGTAAGAATAGAAAAAAAAACAAGTCCAACCTTTATTTATTTTCTTAAAAAAGTACAAAATGCTGAAGAAAACAAGCATCACAATTTTATTTTTTAATAAAATTCCTAATTTTTATGTTACCTTTCATAGTTGCTTTGAGTATATTACAAGTAGCACAAACAAGAGATAAGAAATTAAGGATTAAAACCAGCTCAAGTAAAAAACTATCACTACTGAAATAAAAATCAACATTAAAGCACTGTCTAAAAATATATAAAAAAAAAGAATATTCTAGAGAAGAGGTTCATAACAAAAGCATAAATCTGCAATAGTTTAATTCTTTCTTCAAAGATGAACAAATAAATAAAAACTATTACGTAGTTGTTTCTATAGCTATTCTATTTCTCTAAGTGAAAAAAACCTTAAATATCTCAGTCACACAGCATGTAATACAAACTAACCCTGTAAAGCTAAACTACCTGGATTGTACTTAAAGTCTTATATAAATAACCCTGTAAACCTTAACTACCTGGATTGCACTTAAAGTGTTATACAAATAACCTGGATTTATCACCTCACACTGTAAAGCTGAAGTATACACTATAAAGAGGATTATTACTTCTGAACTATGCTGATTTAATCCAGGTTTTAGATTAACAAGCAACATATTTCTTGAAGTCATAACTGTTTCCACCATCAGCTCGACTCACTATCAAAGATCTCACTGATGATAGGCATACTGCATTCTAAGGTATGCCATGCAAAACTTCAAGAGTTCTGATCTTTCCTGGAATAGGCTTGTTTATACAGGTTCAGAACCACTTTGTAGTAAAGCCTACATATTCCTCCACACAGAAATGGCACACAAATTTATAGATAACAAATTAATTCTTATTTATAGGCATCACATCTTTAAAATGAATTATTAATCTAAGAACAGACTTAAAAATACATTTAATTTCAACTTGTATTTGAGTTTTAAAACTGAAGCAACTGGATAACATTATGTTATATAACTTTACTCTTTAAAACTCAATTATATGGACTGCATTATGTGCTATATAACCATATCTATTGCACTCTTGGTTTCACTCGGAGCCAAAGCTATGAGGTACTTATATGCCCACTGTGAAAAGTAATTGTTGAGCATTTTAGTCACACTAAGAGCCGCTCAACAATAACATATAGCAAATCCACATTTTTATTCTTTAAGTTATGTCACATTTTGAAATGTAAATGATAGTGTGATTAATTCCTAACAACTTAGTGTAGAATATCCTGCTTGCATAATAAAATCAACATTATTCATGCCTGTTCTCCCATAATTTCAAAAGCAGCATGGGAAGCAGCCACTGTAAACAGGAGACAGACGAATGCTCGGACAGACACTATGGTTTGCAATATATATATATATATATATATAAGGCAATCTAAACCCTGTAAACTTGAGATACTACATTATGTGTTATTTATTTACCTAATTGTCTAAACTGAACTATGTGGATTATACATTATCTAAATTACTTGGGTTACATTATGTGTTGTACATAATTTCACCCTCCAAAACTGAACTAAATGGATTACATTATGTGTTACATTCTAAACCTTCAACTATCTGGATTATATGCAATGTGTCCTATTAAGCTCTGTAAGTGTGAGCTATCTGACCTATACCTATTAACCTAACACTGAACAGCATGGATTACACTAGGTGCTATCAAATCTAGCATTGTAAACTGAGCTATTTTGACTACATAATGTGTATCTATAAATCTAATATCCTGTAAAACTGAACTGTATAGATTACACTAGGTGCTATATAATCTAGCTTCATAAACCTGAACTATATGGCTACTCAAACAACTTCAGTGAAGTATTCTAGTCTTTGTACAACATACCTATTTCTGTTTTCAGGAAGCACTTGTTTAGAGGATGTTTTAAGATGCACTTCTTTTAGATGCCTTAACAACCTCTGGAAACTAGGGAAAGGCCTACATAATAAAAGATATGTTCAACTGAAATTACATGATTTGTAATGCAACATTTTTAGCAGTATTTTCTTATTTTCACCGTGACATCTAAACATCAGTTTATATCAAATGGTTCACGGCAACACCATTGTTCATCTGCTTATGTTTATGAGAAGAAAAAATAGTATTGAGAAAAACTATATCAAATCTGTGTAATACTTGAAATGTTCTCTTCACGGAAACTGATAAAATTTCTACTACTATAGTTCTCTTTTCATTTATCTTGATGGATTGTCCTGTCTTATATTTTAGCTCATTCAACACAATTTTTAGCATTTATAACATAAACCTACATAAAAGTTTTAGAGTTCAGTAAAACTCTTAAGGCAATTGGTGTGAAAAAGAAAGCTACTTATGTAATGAACATTATTAACAGAACATAGCTTTTTAGTGTAAAAGGAAACCACTAACAGACAAAGTTAGAGAAAAGGAATTACTTCAAGAGATCATTACAAAATCATAATACACTTATTTTAGTAAGTCATCTAAAAGACAAAGCTACTGTACAGACATTGTTAGGTGACACTGAAATATCAAAAATCAGACAACAATTACCAATGGTAGTGAACATGTGACAAAGTTGTGGAAATATTAGAATGAATCACACGCTAAATTACTAATAATTAGTGAAACCACTTAAAAGACAAAGAAAGATAAAATAGTACACATAACAATTAAATTAAATTCACTTATTTATAAAATTATTTAAGTACAAAAAGTCATAATATAAATTTACTACAGAAATCAAGTGTAAAATTCTTTCAAGATAAATTTACTATATTAAGAGAAATAGCTTACGGTACTCCTTTCTTTATTCTTGAGCAGTTTGTCCATAAACATTGGTATTCTCCCTCTGCTGGTTAAAACGTCAGTAATTTAGTAATCAAAAAGTCACTGCCACCAGTAGTATTATGAATTCATACCCTAGTGCTAACAACACTTTTCTTTTTTTACTTAACCCAGGTGTCTAATATTTATATGGGTAACTATACTATGTTTAATTAGCTCATTGAAGCCACTTGTAATAAGTGTCCCACTGGTGTGTCACATGGTCCATATATAAAAGTCTGTTGTGACCCACCAGTGGGGCATGTGGCAGCAAACGTGTTAAGAATTTCAAAAATAAAAGAATTGTGAATTGTCATATTGTTCTATAAAATATGATTGATGGAAATACAAGTTTGCTCTTTTAATATAATCTTGACAATTAAATTTAAATGTGGTGTTGTGGGTAGTATATTATTTCAAGACATCAGAAATCTTGTCACTAGACTTTAATGTTAGCTTTATACTAAAATGTGTTAAGTTTGGTTTTTAGCAAGAAAGTTTTTATGCGAGTTTGAATTTGTTTGAAACAAAGCAAAGCATATTCAAATATCATGAGAGATAACCTGGCCACTCAAGTAGAGCATTGTGAAAAAAATAAATAAAAAATTGCAACTTGGGTTTAAATTCAGAGCAAAATTCTTATATGAAATACAATGTAACTCACATGTATGTAGCTACATATACTGATTATGCTTATAAAGAAAAATATAAAACCAACACAACATCATCACCTTTACCCTTTGCCCCCTTATAGGTCAAGTGAACATGACCATTTGGTTCAGTTAAGAGATGATCAATAAGATCCTGAAGATCTTCAAACTGGTGATCACAGCTATCCCAAGAACACTCATACACAGTATTCTCTCCTTTTTCTGCTCCAGCCAAGTTACTGCTTTTGCTATCTCCATGTCCTGAGGCTGGGGACTGAGGCCCACTCTCCGTTGTTTCCTTGGCAGCCATTTCTTCATTTTGTTTCTGAGCTCGTTCTTCGTACTCTGCTTTTGTAGCTGCAGGAAGATTTCTCCACTGAATAAAAGAAAACCTACCATTATGAAGGTGAAACTGACAGAAATAGAATGTAATGTTGACAAAAAATAATATAATGTATACAAAAAGATTAAACTTTTATAAGAACATATATAAAAGAAAAAATATAAGAAATGTGAAATTTTAACAATTTAATGAATAAGAACTATGAAATACCTACTTCTGCTCCAATTAAACGACTAATTTCCCCAAAAGTACGATCAGGATTAGCAGTAACAACTCTTTTACGAACTTCACAGGCAAATAATATGTATCCTGTGACTATTCTTTTGACAGATTTTGTCTGGAAACAAAAAAAAAAAAAGAACAATACAGAATTTTAAGCAAACATCAAATGTATTTCTTCTCAAAAACTTTTACACAAGAAATGTAACAAATCTATCAACAAAGAGATTCATGAAAAGGTAGCAGGACAATTTTATAAAAACAATAAAAAAATGACAACATAAAATCAGATATCAACATTAATTGATGAAATGTTATTATTCAAAGTTCTAAAACATTGAAAACTATATGTTTAGCAATAAAATGAGATAAAAGTTAAATAAATAAATGTCTCTAGGTGGATGAGTAGCTAATTTATCCAAGTATCATTAGTCAAGTTTCCTCCATCTTTCTTTCTGCTTAAACAAGTGACATCAACTCATTATCAACAAATTATCTCAAAGTTCAAAAGAGATCCTTTTCCATCAATCAACAATATCCACCTGTACTTGTATGGACAGAAAGGTCTCCTCTAACATAAGCTTCTGTTATCACTTTTTCAGAGACTTTTTTAGGAAGAACAGGAATAGTAAGAATGCATTTATCAAGAGGCAAGTACTTATTTTAATCATAAATAACAGAGATTTCAAATACAGTTCTTACAGATAAATGTGTAGCCAGAATCCCCTCAGTGAAAAATGAAGGGGAGGGTATTGAAAAAGGATGAAAAGTTTAGACAGCTTCTTCCTTCACTTGGAAAAAGAAGCATTAACCATATAAAGGATGTAACCATGTTTGGTCATAGTGTTTTCCCATATGTCAGCCAGAATGACACAGATTGCATTTAATATGAATGCAGGGCTATAATCACCTGTGCAAAGTCATGCTTATTGAGAAGAGGGATTAGGGATGACAGCAGAGGTTCATTTTATATTATCTCCCTATATGCAACAGGACTGGTAACCTAGAAAATCATCAGAACAGACATACCCCCCAAATTAGAATGATACATAAGGAAGATATCTAACAGAATTAAAACTTCAATTATTGACACTTGTGAATACTACTATAGACAACATTTTAAAACAGACCCTATCCATATGATAAAGGCATAAAACAATGGCTCTAAAAGGAACAGCTAAGAGATACATTGTGGTTGCTAAAAAAGAAATTTTCCCATCAAGGCAATTTCAGTCACAAAGAGGGTAAGTTTTAAGTATGTTCACATTTGAGGGAAGAAAATGTCTGAAACCTCAGGCCATGTCTTTCTCCATTGGATGGCACTTTTGTTTTCATTTTTGCAGGAATGTGAAAGTATCCGTTATTAAATTCTTGAATGTGTCTGTAAAAGCTCTTCCTGTGAGGTGGAGCCACTTGCTAATGAAAGGGCAACATGGTGAATATAAAAGAATGTAAACTTACTCAGAGAGGTACATATACAAGCTCAAATAACATTCTCTACGAAATGAAAATGAGAAGTTGTTGTCAATAACATTAACAGGTGGCAAATCTAAAGTGATGTGAATTAGAAAATATTATGTAACTAGCCATAAAGATCCCCATATACTTTATAAATGAATAGTACATTCAAATCAGAAAAGTGGCAGGTGTTAAATCTGTTATTAGTTAATTAACTAGTGGATGAAGAGTTGAGAAGATTCGATAAAGAAAACATCAGTTTTGGATAAAATAACCATGCAGACACAATAATTGTACATTTCATTGAAAGAAAAAGGATTTATATCATCCAAATAAATCACTTATTTAAGTCTTAGGCAAAAGAAAAGTCGTGGTTTAAGCATATCTCTGATAAACAGGTCTCAAAGCATTAATGGCATACAAATCAGTGTAATGAAAATCAGATAGAGTCAGAGCAGCCTAGAGTTTGAAGAATCAACACAATATCCCAGTGTAGATGAAATGGGCATATAAGTAAAATAATTCCCGAAGTGCAAGAAAACCACAGGAAAAGGTTCTTGGAAAAGATGAATGTAGTTAGCAAAGAAGCATGATAGTAGCTCTGAACTAGCATGTGTGTATATATATCAAGACTCCAGTGAAAAAGCAAGATAAAAAAAAACCTGCTAGCTGTGATATGGAAGATGACAATAATTCATTCAAGAAAAAAGAAGACAAACCTCAGACAGAAGGATATTGTGATAGAATATCTCAGAAGCAAATAACCCATTGAAATGAATATACTACCAATGAAAGCTAGATTAGTTAATTTGTTTTTAGATTTTCTTTCAAACTACTCAAGGGCTATCAGCACTAGCTGTCCCTAATTTTAAACTGATAGATTAGAAAAGCCTCAAAGTGTAGAGAAGAAATTTTATTTTTTTGTGAGAATGGGAGACAAACGATGGACTTGCACATCCACAGTCTTACATGCTAACCACTGAGCCAAACCAACTCCTGAAAGCTGAAAAGGAAGAATGCTTATACAATAGAGCTCTTGGTGGCTGAAAAAGATTTGCAAAGTAACTAGGTAAACATGGTCTGTATAAATAAGGAGGTGTAAAGTATTCCTAGTATGACTAAACTGAGAAAGAATACTAGATCCAGACTTCAAAGGGAAAGATCTTCAGGTTAAAGTTAAGGAATTCATATTGTGTGAATCTTAAGGAACTTGTAGAATTTGAGACAGCAGAAAATGGAATTTAATGACAAAAAGAAGAAACTTGTCAGATTTTACCCTGTTCCAAATATGGCTTCACCAACACCATAATATTTGTAGGAGGAGAAAAACAATCAGCAATAGATGAAATAAAGATCTTCCTGAGACGAAGGAGCATTCTCAAAAACCCATTCAACAGTAACAAAATCCATAAGAAATACCCAAAATAGACTGTTTTCATGAAGTTGGCAGAGAACTCAGAGTAAGTTCCACAACACGAAAAATATTCAAAGATCTAAGGGAAGAGGTACAGAAACTTTATCAAACAAAGGAGAATTAGAAGTTTTAGTAGTTACATGAAAAACTGGAACATAATAATTTATTATGCTGGATATGCTGAACATTCAAAAATTTAATCTCTACTTAAACTGTATCTCTGAAAAAACTTGTAAAGAAACTGCAACGTATAACAAAGAGAAACAAAGATCCTACATTAGAGGAAACCTTACATGGGATTAGAAGTTAAATAACAATAATTGGTGACGGGAGCCTTGTGAACTAATGTAACGACAGGATTGCATACACCACATAGAGAGGTATCATGCAGCATTTGAAAATATATCATCATCATAAACAACTGATGGGACAATTAACAGTGCTGAAAAATAAGCATCAGAACAAAACTACAAAAATTATTTGAAATGCATGTAGATAATCAAAAGCACAGGTTTCTTTAAGTTCAGGAAACTAAACATATCACCTTATGTCCAATTTTGACTGTTTTCTTGGTTACAGACAGAGAAGCAAGTTTTTTAATGATCAATTTATATTACTTTTTTAGATGCTCACAAGTAAATTAATACTCCTTGAATTCTAATACAGACTATTTCTTAAATACAAACCAATCTAATACATACTTCTTTGTTAGAAAATATTTCTAATGTCTAATATATACACCTGGAAAAAAGTTAAGCACCCCCAAATATTTTTCAGGATTGGTTATTGAAAATAAGGTTTAATTTTCATGATGTTGAGCAATGTTCATAATTTCAAACATAATTAAAAGGATGTGAGCATTCAGGTGTGACATTTAAATCAGGCACGTTTTTTCCCCACGTGCAACTTGCTCCCTTCTT